>NC_034011.1:591575-765954 GCF_000346465.2 Prunus persica
AAAGACCGAGAGAGAGAGAGATGAAGTCGAAACAGGGAGAGGAAGGAGTGTAGGCTACGCTGGGAAGAAGAAGAAGACTTCTAACCTAATTTTTAATATAACTAACGGGTTGGGTTTTGTAAAATGGGCTTAAAGGCTTAAACATTGTATTAAAATGGCCCTATATTAAAAAAAAAAAAAAGTAAACTTTTTTTATTAGTTTTTTTTATTAATATCAAGGGTACAGAAAATACAAAAGTAAAAGTCTTATAATATTAAGGTTAGAAAATGTTAAACTTATAAACCACCATAATAATTACGACCACTTGAATCTCATTGAATATTCAAATAATATTTATTGTCAAAGTATTTATATATCTAATGCAGTTTGCACCATTCAGATGATATTATCTTACAAAGGACTGAACACGGTCCATTTAATAGGGCAACCTCATAGTAGTGGGAAAAATAAAAACAAAGAAAAGGTTTCAATGTCCATGCAAAGATTCTATATGTTATCTTATCTCCATTTTAAAACTAGAACCTGCATGAAGAAGATCAATTGATGCCATTATTGCGCTCAACTTTTCTTCAATGCTTAACTGAATATTTGCCTTCCATCAGTCCTAACAACCATACTTCTCCCGAATGGCTCTCATCAATTTCGGTGTTATACTATCACCATGTTATCTTTACTTTTGCCATGGTTCATATAAGTCAGCTTTTTAATTTTGGAATTTCCTGAATTACACCCAGAATCATCATCACTGCTACATGTACCACTGTCACCGAGGTCATCATCACTGCTCCAGAGTCTTCAGTATCTGATTGGGATTCCTCCATTTTCTTTTTAGAAGAATTAATACGCACACGATATGTAGATGATGAAATCTTTTCAAATAATGTAATATCACTTGAAAGAGTTGAACCAATTAAAGACTCTAGTTCCTCTATTCCACTGGAAAGGTTCAATTCAGAAATCTGCAAAACAAAAACAAAGCCCATCACTATTTCAAGTGTAATATCACATGAGAGATTATGATAACAATATTTTCAAGAAAATTACCTACAATGACTTTGCCAACTCAAAAACTTTCAACTCATGAATTCCTTGCTCTGGCAGAACTCTAAACAACTCACCCTTCAAAGTACCAGGATGTAAACCATACTTCACCATAAGGCTCATTTCCTAGATAACAGAAGATTCAATTTGAAAAACCAAATTTCACATTTCTAGATAGGTTTATGCAACAACAGATAAAGTTTATCAATTGTAGAACATAAATAAAATAATGTAGGTGGAGTCCCCAAATGCCTATAAAAGGCTTCCCCCCTTCCCTACTCAATACATACATAAGAAGAAGGAAAAACATTCCCTTCTCTCCATCTCAATTCCCTCTCCAATTCCTCTTGATTTATAACACGTTATCAGCACGATTTCTCTATCTCCAAATTCAAAGCCATCGGTCTCTCTCTCTCTCTCTCTCTCTATCTCTTAAAAAGCAGAGCAGAGCAGAGCAAACAAACACAAAATTCAGAAGCTAGAAAGCCCGAACCTCAGGCAGCAGCCGAAAAGAAAAAAAAAAAAAAACTGGTTTCACCGATCGGAACTGGTGGCAATTCCGACGAGCCCAGCTGAGACCTCTTGAGCTTGCCAAGGCCTCTGTTAGTCATCAAAGGCAAAGTTCTTCCAGATTGGCTTGCTGGCTTGTTAGAGATTGGATCTCGGGTTCATCAAGCTACCAAGCTAGTTGGTTCTGCAAACACTTGTATCTTGTATGTACCTTGCGAAAGCTTCCATTACCAGATAACAGCAGGTTGGTTACTGATTTTGTCACTCCAATGGCTGATCCCATGACCACCCAAACCTCCTCAGCTTTGCCTCCTCCTCCGACCCATCCCGATGAAGCAGGTGTTTTCTTCTGGTTCGCCGCCAAAACCCACCAAGCTTTACAGGGGTGTAAGGCAACGTCATTGGGGCAAATGGGTCGCTGAGATCAGGCTCCCAAAGAACCGCACCAGGCTTTGGCTTGGCACCTTCGACACAGCTGAAGAAGCCGCCTTGGCCTACGACAAGGCAGCTTACAAGCTCAGAGGAGACTTCGCTAGGCTCAATTTCCCACACCTCAGGCACAACGGCTCTTCCGTTGGAGGCGATTTCGGTGAGTACAAGCCTCTGCACTCCGTTGACGCCAAGCTTCAAGCCATCTGCGAAGGCTTGGCTGAAACCCAGAAACAGGGGAAGGCAGCAGGAAAGCCCAGCAAGAGGTCCTCCGCCGCCCGAGCTCCAGCGCCGCCGCCGGAGGTGAAGGTGGAGACCTCCTCGTCGCCGGTGATGACTGATAGCGACGGGTCTGCTGGTTTGGCTACAATCCCCATCACTGGTACTGGAATCAACCCAGCAAGGAGCTTTGGTCCTGCTGTGATTTTCAACAACGAAAAAGCCTGGGATGACCAGTGGATCTTCTGGGTTGGGCCATTTGTTGGAGCTCTGGCTGCAGCTGCATACCACCAGTACATTCTCAGAGCAGCAGGGCAGCCCTGAAATGGGCAGTGGACAACGTTGCCCGGCAGGGCGATTTCCTCACCCTGGTCTCCTTTCATTGGAGCTTTTGCTGCTCATGTCCACCGAGAGCCACAATGATGGCCAGTCAAAAGGCTCCCCAAGACAGCATCATTAAAGACAAATGATGATGTCTTCCCATCATTGCAACAAACACCATCATGACATACAAAAATATTCCTCCACTAAGGTGGGAACCCAAGGCACCGTATCCATCATTTTTTTTTAAGCTACAATTAACAAAAATATGATAAAGAAAAGCACCCGCTGAAATGATGAGCTTCCCACCATCTTTTTATTTATTATTATCTTATATTATTTAATATTAATATTAATGGTAATATAATGTATTATATCTATTGTATGGTGTAGGTTTATTACCCATACAACAGTATTTATTTAAAAGGGTGGTGCGGGTTTATCGTCCACGCCTTTACTTTTATTTAAATATATGGAGCAGAATTAGTGCCCATACAAGCACGTTTACTTTATGAATTTAATTTACCGCACATTTAATTTTATTTAAGGTATGGTGCGGGATTAACGTCCATACAACAAGCAATTTAATTTATGAATTTATTTTACCGCACATTTACATTTATTTAAAAGGGTGGTGCGGGTTTATTGTCCACGCCTTTACTTTTATTTAAATGTATGGAGCAGAAATAGTGCCCATACAAGCACGTTTACTTTATGAATTTAATTTACCGCACATTTAATTTTATTTAAGGTATGGTGCGGGATTAACGTCCATACAGCAAGCAATTTAATTTATGAATTTATTTTACCGCACATTTACATTTATTTAAAGTATGGTGCGGGTTTATCGTCCATACCAGTAATTTATTTACCAGCAATTTATTTTATGGATTAAATGTGCTGTATGATGAGTTTTTACAGTATGCAGATCAGGACTAGAAGTTCCTTGATCCTCATCATACAATTACATCAGGACTTGAAGATCCTTGATGATGATGTTAATATGAGAGCTGGCAGTCTCTCCGGTACTATATTTGTAAACATGTGATCGGACTTGAGGGTCCTTGATCCCTGACATGTAAATAAGGACCTGGGGTTCCTTAATGATGTAACAGTACCGTATTGGTTCATAATGCCGTACACATGGATGATAACTGTACTGGCAAATGTACTGTACACATGAATAGTGATGTATGCATAAATATTTACCATTTTGGGTAAACTATCACTATATTCAAAAAGGGAACCTGCAGTTCCTTAAACTCATGGATGAGCAATTAAATGAGATGCCAGAAGTTCCTCAAAATATGGACAATTATGTAAGGGCTTGAAGTCCAGAAATATGTACAGAAAATTGTAAAAATGTCCATACCATGAGAATATGTGATTTTGGCCCGAAGTTCAAAATCTAAGGGGATTGAATGTCCATACCATGAGAATATGTGATTTTGGCTTGAAGTTCAAAATCTAACAGTGTTGAGAACCTGAAGTTCCAACAATTAAATGGACAACCCTTGAGGTATTATTGCAAATTGTGGTACGCCACATATTTCTTTGGCATAAGAGAATGATGAATTGAGGCTCCCCACATATTTTGTTATATCTAGGCCGGAAGCTCATGAACCCAAATATATGAGATATTAGCGTGGCTTTTACTCAATCCATATTTCATGTTCATTTGAAATGGGCAAATAAATTCTGAGTTTGTGTTTAGCCCAGGCCAAAAGTTCCGGGCTCCCATACGTTGAAATATGAAATTTGGGAGAGTCGATGTGGTTATTTGAACCCATAAGGCACAAGGTTCCAAACCGTCATTTTGAAAAGACGTAAAAACCACAGGTGCAAATTTTAAGAATGTGCGCAATTATTATAATAGGAAAGGAGCAAGTTGAAACGCAGTTGCTCCAATCAAGTTTTGCAAAGGCCATATCTATAGGAGGAAATATGGCTACAGTTTCCAGGATCCCAATATTATCTCAGATCCCCATATTATCTTTTTCTTTCCCAGAGTCCAAAACTTCACGTGGCCTCTGATAATGCCTGTCGGCACTTTCGGCGTTTTCAAGTATTATTTTTGTCAAAGCTGATCTTGCTTTACGGATTTCATGGAGCTACTTTTTCAAAAGTATCCCGAGAATCTCGCAATTTTCCTATGGTTAATTTGAAATTCACCGGTTCTACCTATTCATTGTATTTGTGTATAAATGTGTTACTAACGAAATTTTCTTTGTAGAAGACATCCAGTTTTCTCCATACCTAGTGATGCGATATCTACTTGTTTTTCTTATCAGTGAGCACTCAATATGCCCGAGAAGCAAGACTATCTCTGATCATCCATTCAGGAAGCAAGATTATCCCTGATCACGTTTTCGCTACATCAGGAAACTGTGAAGGCGATCTTATGCTCTAATCTCCGGAAGTCCTTCTAGACTAGGAGAATTGAGAGCTTATTGTCTGCTCCCACCAGCTTCCTTCCTTGATTGCTTACCTTACCTTGCAATCAATATCACAATCTTTGTATCTTTTCTTTCTTTTATAACTCTCTGTTCATAAGGGATTCTATTTCTTTAGAACGAACATCCGAAGAAAGAATCCATACGGTGATCCTAACTCTGAGGGTTATTTATTTATTTTTGACAGAGAGAAGAATTGTGACTTTTTGCTCTTGCAGGATATAACTAGATCATCAAGCGTTACTGGGCCGATACGAACTTGAATGATACTTGAGAAAAGTTTCTCCCACCTAAGGATGTAAGCAATACTTGTGTTATTTTATGCTTATATACTTATTTGATATTTTATCTTGAAAGGTAACCAAATTTCCAAAAGAATGGCTTGTATGTATCCATGAATTATTAATGCAAATTTTACAGATTGCAAGTTGGATACATTGATAATACACTGCACAGATTAAAGTCCCATAAGAACAGAATATGGGTATAGCAATGATCAATATGATGCACGCCTGTTGCGTAGCAAATGATGTGGATTGAAGTCCCGAAAGGACAATCCTTTGACATGTCAATATTGATATTATGCACGCCTAATGCGTAGCAAATTATATGGGTTAAAGTCCCAGAAATTAATTGACATGTATGTATTAATCTGTGGCATGCCTGCAGCATGACAGATATATGGGTTCTAAATGTTCCAACTCTCTAAATAGAGATTATCCACGCCCTACGGTAAAATAACGCTCCATTGGAGGTTATAATCCACATTCTCACATAATAAAAGCCCCATGAAGTGGCTTGGGTACCCAAAAGCAAAGAAATGCTTATAATTGATGCATGCGCATGCACATGAGAATTGTGAGATCATGAATTAATGAATGACAATTTTTAGTTTTGGAGTAGCTACTCAAATCATCAATGGGCTGTGTTGATTGGAACCACGTTCAATTATTAAATGTCGACAATATCATTGGCCAAAATGGAATTAGGTAATTGCATTATAGATGAGAATGAACGTGAAAGAACAAACCCACAGTACGAACCCCAAAAGATGTTAATACTGAAATTTATACTTGGGTGTTCGGAATAAAAGGGAATATACCTACTTTGTATGACACACTGTTTCTGGCAGAAACAAGGAATGTTGGGTTTTCTCCATATTTACAGATTCAATTGTGCCCCCCTTATTACACAATTACGGAGACCAACATATTATCTTTAAGGGTTATTAAATGCACGGAGCATATCGCCAGAAGAGATTTTCTAAAGATGTATAAATAGCTGGATTAAAGCTATATAATGTGTCATAAAGTTTAATCCCTTTAAAACAAAATCCGTTGAGAGAATTGACATTATAAAGCAAGTCCCTAAAGGACATGTGCTTGAAGCACAAAATTTGTACTCAATATTAATATGCATAAATTACCTCAGTGAGTACATTGATTATAATGTGATTGCAACACATTAATATTTGTCTCGACTTAAAAATCGAGCATTATGCCAACGAGATTCTTGCTTATACTAAAAAAGTATTGAAGCATTTTTATGAGGATTATCCGTTGGACACTTTAAGAATTTTCCGGAAGTATATTGGACCGTACATCGTATTTTTCAGATAGAGCTCAACTCCATCACCATCATTTTGGGATGATGTGAGGCATATTTGATGATATCTCAGCATAACACCATATACGGGCATATTTTTTGAGTGAACTTACAAATAGCCCAAGTGTTATTAGATATGCGGACTCTGGAAATCTCTATGGTCGCTTACTGGAAAAAGCTAGTCATGAAGTTTTCAGGGGGAGATATTCATCAGGGGGAGCGTGGTTTTAATAAAGACCTCCAAACACTGTACTCTTTTTCCTTCGTCCAGGTTTTTATCCCACTGGGTTTTTCCTGGCAAGGTTTTAACGAGGCAGTGTCGCTCAAGATTGACTCACAGAAGCAGTGTCAACTACGATATTTAGAAAGGTGATCAACAGTATGACTTAAAGATATTTTGCCGAGCATCAGGGGGAGCGTGCTATCAATAAAGATCTTCAAACACTGTACTCTTTTTCCTTCGTCCAGGTTTTTATCCCACTGAGTTTTTCCTGGCAAGGTTTTAACGAGGCAGTGTCACACGCGCGTCAATATACATAGAATTTTATGTTACACACAATTATGTACTCTTTTTTTTTTCCTTTGACCAGTTTTTGTCCCACTGGGTTTTTACTGGCAAGGTTTTTAACGAGACATATTCTGTATCATTTGTGGTCTCTAAGGGGGAGTGTTGTAAAATAATGTAGCTGGAGTCCCCAAATGCCTATAAAAGGCTTCCCCCCTTCCCTACTCAATACATACATAAGAAGAAGGAAAAACATTCCCTTCTCTCCATCTCAATTCCCTCTCCAATTCCTCTTGATTTATAACACTCCTGCACTTGTCTAGTCATTAAAACAAATCATTCCAGAGACAAGCGGAGACAAATAAACATATGCTCAACAGATGTTATGAAATAACAATTGATTTAAGAGATGAGCAAAAAAGTCTCCAATGTTTGACAACAATAAGTATCTCTAATCAACTATACCACAAAAGCCAGTGGATCTTCTAAAAGTGCATATGGATGGACTACTAATAGTCTGATTAAGATTTTGTTCAGAAAATTTCTTGTCGCCTAAGCGTATTTATCAGATTTTATTAATTGAAATATTTAATATTAATTATTCACTGAAGAAATAATAGTTAGAACGTAATTACTAATTAAAGTAATTAAATTAGGCTAAGATATTACATAATTACTAAAAAGAAATTTTTTAAAATTTAAAAATTTTGATTGAAAGATACTAAGTTTATATTTATTTTTTCAAAAAAAAAAACTCTCCCAACGAAATTTCATCGTCAGAGGTCTATGCCGGCAAAGGTTTGCTGGATAAGATTTCTCCCGATGAAATTTCGTTGGCAAAGGTGAACTTCGTCGGATGAGGTCTAATCCGGAAAATATTGCCGGCACAGACCAGTGCCACCTGTACCGACACAATTTCATCGTGTTTTGATTTTTTTGATTTTTTGATTTTTAAATTTTAAATCTATAAAATTAATTTCTTTACTTTTGTTTTTTGGCCAACTTCTTTAATTTAATATATACTAGCCCCAGAGCATGTGCCAATTGATTTTCTTTTATCTTTTATATTTTATTTTTAGAATTAAGAAAAGTTAAAATGGGTAGTTATGTTTCGTAAAAGTAGGACCTATTATATGATTTTGTTTTTAATTTTATTTTTTTATTAAATATAAAAAATGTGAATTTACCATATTATCCTTATTTAATTAATAATTTCAATTCTTAATGTTTGAATTAACCAAGAGCATTTTTTGGTATATATTTTGAATGTTTCACCATTCTCTGCCTTTTGCTTTATATATAGTAGCCCCTTGACACATGCTCACGCATGTGTCAATTGGTTTTCTTTTTCTTTTTTCTTTTATTTTTAGAATTAATAAAAGATAACAGGGTAGTTATGTTCCATAAAAGTAGGACCTATTATCTTATTTTGTTTTTAATTTTAATTTTTTTAATATTAAAAAATATGAATTTACCATATTATCCTCATTTAATTAATAATTTCAATTCTTAATGTTTGAATTAACAAAGGGCATTTTCTGGTATTTTGAATGTTTCACCATTCTCTGCCTTTTGCTTTATATATACTAGCCTCTCTGCACGCGCTTCCGCGCATGCGAGAGGTTTTTTTTAAAAAAAAATTTAATTTATTTTAGAATTAAAAAAGATAATGGATATTTGTGTTCCATAAAAATAGGACCCATTATCTAAATTTTCTTTTAATTTTAATTTTTTTAATACAAAAAATTGTGAATTTACCATATTATCCTCATTTAATTAATAATTTCAATTCTTAATGTTTGCATTAACCAAGGGCATTTTTTGGTATTTTGAATGTTTCACCATTCTCTACCTTTTGCTTTATATATATAGATATATAGATTAGCCCCTTGGCACATGCTGCCAATTGGTTTTATTTTTTGTTTTTTATTTTATTTTTAGAATTAAGAAAAGATAACATGGGTAGTCATATTCCATAAAAGTAGGACCTATTATCCGATTTTGTTTTTAATTTTTTTAATATAAAAAAATATGAATTTACCATGTTATCCTCATTTCATTAATAATTTCAATTCTTAATGTTTGAATTAAATAATGGCATTTTCTGGTATTTTGAATGTTTCACCATTCTCTGCCTTTTGCTTTATATATATAGATACATAATTAAGTAATACCTTAGCCTTTTTTTAATTACTTTAATTATTATTTCTTTAGTGAATATTTAAATATTTTACTGATTTCGTAAATTACTTGTTAAATAGTAATTAATCTTTTTAAATTATTTTGTGGACTTCTCTTTTGTTCTTTGATATTAAATAATAATTAAACTACGTGCGTACGAGTACAATACGTGTATTTTATGTTTACTTTCATTATACCTAGTCTTTAAGAAGTATATGAAAAACAGATGTATTATTGAAAAATACATAAGTACGTGTATAATACGAGTATTAAATGGTAAAATGCTAAATTCTTTATACGAGTAATAACTCTGAAAAAGTAAAAAATTAAAAGGGAACAATAGCTATACCTTGGTAATGACCTAAACGTAATGGATAATGCTCTAAACTAGTCTTATTGATAAATGAAAATCAGGGAGAAAAAATTTTTAAAAAGAAGAAGAAAAAAAAAAGGCACCCATTCGATATTTAAAGCATATAGCCGTGCGGCTATACTATTCCTTTTTTAAACAAATTATGAAAAAAAGACCCTCCTAGTTGCATTAGTTTATACTTTATAGATATTAATTTGGTATAGCAGCGTGGCTATATGACTAAAATACATATATGTTTTATTCGGAAAAATTTCGGCAAATTACAACTTAAAAGTTCAGCCACTATATAATATTTTAATATAATTTATTTTAATATTTTAATATATATTATTTGTATTCAATAATATGTGATAATTATGTGTATAATATGTGAATTTTGTGTGTATTATTGGAAATTTTATAAAAAATACGTATATTAGACATGAAAAATACATACGGCTATACTATTTCTTAAAGAGAATAGTAACTCGGCATACTATTTTTAAAAAAAAAAATTTTAAAAAACCCGAATATAGCTGTGCGACATTACTATTTCTTTTTGAAAAATTAAAGAAAAACTAATAGATAATTGACTAAACATCCTCCAAAGTTTTAATAAAAATTTCCAAGTTTTTCTTATAATTTCCGTGATTTTGATTTAATTTTTATCGATATCAATAATAACCCGATATTTTCATCCAAATTTTTATATTTTTGGACTATCGATATTTTTGATACCATCGATATTTTAGACCTTGATTGAGAGAAGAATGAAAACATAAACGTGGGGAGAGAGAAATTGTTGTGAGGGACCCAAGTGAAAGAGAGGAAATATGTGAGAGAATGAGCCACCTTGGAATGTGTGTTGTGTAGTGTATATATATATAATTTTTTTTTGCCAACATTAGGTCCACCAAAAGTAAAAAAACAACGAAAATTCTATGAGATCCGGGAGTAATAATTATTAAAAACTAAGGGCTCGTTTGGTACACATGACTGTCTTGGCATGGACTATGCTTAGGGACTGGCTTGGCTTGGCTTGGTCTAAGTTGGATAACACTTATCCTACGTTTGGTGTATGTTTGGACTAGGACTAGAATTTTTTTATTTTTTCAAAAATATCTACATATATGTATATATACATACATATAATATATATATATATATAGGTGTATATATGTATATTATAATATACATGGGTATAATACATATACATATATTTATATATATGTATGTATATTATAATATATAATATATATATGGGTATGTTATAATAATAATAATAATAATATACATGTATATACGTGTATATACATATATTATATATGTATGTATATATACATATACATTGTATATATTATAAAATACATATGTATATATAATATATGTATAATATATGTATATATATTATATATTATAATATACGTATATAATATATGTGTATATAGGTGTATCTATATATTATAATATATATATGGGTATAATACATATATATATGTATATTATAATATATATACATATAGTATAAATATATAATGTATGTGTATATACGTGTGTATATGTATATTATAATACATACATGGGTATAATATATATACACATATATGTATATATACTTATATATATATATTACATATATACATGTATGTTATTATTATAATATTAATATGTATGTGTATATGGGTATATTATAATAATAATAATATACGTGTACATATCTATATGTATTTATATATTATATATGTATATATGTGTATATATACGTGTATACATGTATATTAATATGTAATATAATATATATTACATATATACATGTATACATGTATGCTATTATTATAATATTAATATGTATGTGTATATGAGTATATTATAATAATAATATATGTGTATATATCTATATGTATTTATATATATATTATATATGTATATGTGTATATACATGTATATATGTACATTATAGTATATGTGTATGTAATAATAATAATAATAATAATAATAATAATAGTAATATATGTTATTAGTATTACAATATAATATATGCATCTTATACATTGGTGAACATAGGACTAGCTAATCCTCACTTTCTACATGGGCTTAGTAGTCCCCTCCTAATGAGGTGTTTTTAGTGGGCCCGGTATTAGCAATCCCATCTAAGACTAGAATTAAATGAAACAAACATGGTACTAAATTTAGTCCAAGCCAGTCCAAGCCAAGACTGTGTACCAAACGACCCCTAAAAGAGTAAGTAACGTGTTTAGTCTGTTTTATTTATTTCTTTAACGTGTTTAGTCTTTTTCATTTCTTTTTATTAATACAATAATTCTGTTTAGCCTTAAGAAATTCAAACTCCCTTTTCAAACTCACTTTTCGCTACTACTTTATATTCTTGCTTTGATTTCCCCAACTTTGTAAAAACACTTTAGTCTCTAACTTTTCTTTTTTTAAATCAATTTTCAAGCTTCTTTTGTTGGAATGATGTTTAAAACATAAATTAGTGAATGAGTGTGAATCATGTGTAAATATTCTCAAAAAGTTAAACATAAAGATATTGTAATTTTTTTTTAAAAAGAAAGTCGATGTTTTATTCCAAAGAAAGATTACAACATTTCTTCAACTAGAATATCTCCAATAATATCGGGAGGGTCCCATGCTAGATGGAGGGTTCAATTAAAGATAACGAAAATCGGACTAATCTATGAGCCCCAACATTGGCCTCATGAAACAAAAAACCTAATGAGGTTAAACTAATTTCAAATAACTTAAAGTCACCATGAGTAAAGAACAAATTTCAAAACACAAATGCATTGTTTTAAGGGTTGTGATTTTCACACTCCCAATTTCTCCTTATACTTGTTTTTGTCCCTTGATTCTTCTTTGATGTACTCAAATCTAAGGGAGGAGTGCATTGGGAGAAAAGAGGAGTGTGAAAATCACTTCCCTATTTCAAAGGATATATACATTTTGATCTATTAAAGTGTAAGAATAACGTATTTTCACACACCAAAAATCCTATTTCCCCAGCTAACTGCAAATGTATGAGCTTAGAACTTTCATACGGTTAATCATATAGATAGAGGCACTAATGATGATTGTTGATCTATTTCTTCTTCTTTTTCACATGGCTATGGTTAGGGTTTGGGAATGGCGTAGAGGAAGGTAATTGAGAAGGGACAATAAGGGTAAATTGGGAATAATAGGGGTGAAACAAATAGAAGAGTATTTTTCACAATTTGGTGTCGGGCAAGAGAAAGTAAGGTGGGCCAAGAAGTAGGAATAGGAGTGTTGGTGTTACTCGAGAACAAAACATACAAAAGAATCCAACACCCAGCAAAAATTCTCTTCAACAATTTAAGATAGATAAGAAAAGAAAAAAAACCACATGAAAAGCAAAAGACTAGTTCTAGGTATATATATGACAAAACTTGAAAATATATTATCTTTAGATTGCATTTTATGTACTTATCACGTGCACCACACCAAGCTGTTAATTAATATAGTATAGAGGACAACACAACTGTTTAATTAATGAAATTAAGGGATGATGTTTGTGAACTGTTTGTTTGTGTTGTAAGAATCTAAGCTCATCAGCCATATTTCTTCTATTCTAAGATAATTAAGCAGACCCAGAACATCTAATTAGATGTTAACAACAATATAAGTAACATGTGCGATAGGTTGTGATTGGAACAAAATACGTGTGATTAGTTTTGTCCAAAAAAAAAAAAAATACGTGTGGCTTGTCAAATTATCGATCCAGAGGTTAATTAGAATAAAAAAGTCACTTAAAGCTCACATAATCAGTTAGGGAAATTTAAGGGTTTAGGGTTTTAATAAACGAAAAAAACAACTTTGTCAAAGAATAATTGGGTGATTTGCAGCAACCTTCGTCAAAGACGATGTATAATTAAATTTAGAGAACATGAGCAGCATTAAGGAGCGAGTTTTGGGAGTAGGATTTGATTGAGAACATAGACTAAATCGGGTGATAGGGAGCTTCAATCTAACCATGGCTTAGAAGAAACCACCACAAAATGTTTTTTTTTATATTCAAAACGCCACAGTAGACTTATTCACTAACCTACAAAGAAAAGACGAGAAGAGAAAAGGGGAAGGAGGGGCAGTGATGCTTCTTCCTCCTCCTCTATGAAATTTTCCGTTAGAACTCAGAGAGAGAGAGCACTAGGATTTAGTTCTGTTGACTATATGATTGATAAATATACAAATACAAGGCTCTACTCAAGCGACGCAGCTCCCAAGCTACAGTCCTACCTCCCTCCCATGCGACGATTCACGAATACGTAAATACGTTATGTATTTTTCATTGCTTTAATCCATGTTCCTCTCTTGATTGGTGTGGATTTTCATTGACTTATGCTTCTTCTTTTCTTTCCTTATTTTGGTCATAAAGGAAATTTCAAAGAAGAGCCGAAAGGGTAGAAGAAAACAAATCGAGGGAGGGGGTTGCGCAACACAATTTTGGTTTGGCGTCTGACCTATGGTTATTGAGAATGACTTAATAACAATATATAGTCATTCTAGTGCCAATTAATTAATATTGTCTTTTTTATTTTATAATAATAAAAAAAAGTATATAAAACCCTGTAAACTCTATGCAAAAGTTTATGAAAGACTATAATAAAGTATATAAAAGTCATTAAAACTCTGTGAAGTTTATAAAATTAAGTTTTATGTTTTTTTTAATTATTTTCCTAAAATAAATAAATAAAATTAGTGTCCTTGCATTATTGTTAAATAACAAGTATAACACTCTAAAGAGAGTTTGATTTCAGTCGCCGCCTTGGGCAACTATGATATGAATACTTTTTACTTGGACATCTAACATCATGCTGTAATGACCTTTTGTTCGTTCTTGTGTTTTTTTTTTTGGGACCAGTAATGACTTTTTATTCTTTTTCACATCTAAATATTCAAATCTCAATGTTGACTCCACCAAAAAAAAAACAGGTAAAATAAAAAAATGAAGATCTAAGCCTTTCTTGACAAATACAACATGACTTCTCCTATAAATACCCTGCATGTTGTTGCCTTATTTTGTCACTGCAAAGCCACCATGGCCATCTCCTCTCCCTTGCTATACTGCTTTCTTTCTCTATGGCTAGGACATGCTGTTCATCAGCTTGAAGCTTCCCACCAAGTTTACAGAAACCTTCCAACTTATTCCCAGTTAACTTCTTCACATCATCACCCAGTTAATGAACCTTACAGAACTGGTTATCATTTCCAGCCTCCCAAGAATTGGATCAATGGTATATCTTCCCTCATATATGACCTCTTTAATCTTCCTTCTCATTTTTTTCATTTCATTTTTTTTTTTTATAAAAAAGTTTCTTTCACTTTTCCTTAGCTCTAACAGCTCCTTTTTTTTGCTTCTTATGTTTGTCATTGACTTGTTCTAATTGTGGAACGAACAAATGGGTTTGTTTGGTTGCACAGATCCTAATGGTTAGTTTGTTTCTCCTCTTGTTCTGTTCCATTTCATGATGCATTGTTGGCTTGGGTACTGTCTAATTTCAATGGTACTAAGAAAGCCTTGTATCTTCTTGTTGCAGGACCATTGATTTACAAGGGAATTTATCATTTCTTCTATCAATACAACCCCTTAGATGTAGTTTGGGGAAACATTGTCTGGGCCCATTCCACATCAACTGATCTTGTTAACTGGACCCCACATGATGCTGCTATCTACCCATCACAGCCGTCAGACATCAACGGCTGTTGGTCGGGTTCCGCCACGATCCTCCCTGGGGGCAAACCGGTGATGTTATACACAGGAATAGACCCCCAAAATCGCCAAGTTCAGAATTTGGCCTACCCCAAGAACCTCTCAGACCCATTCCTTAGGGAGTGGGCCAAGATCCCACAAAATCCACTAATGGCACCCAGCCAAGCTAATCAAATCAATGCAAGCTCATTTAGGGACCCAACCACTGCTTGGCTAGGCCCAGATAAGAAATGGAGAGTGATCATTGGAGGCAAAACGAACCAAACAGGAGAAGCTATCCTATATAGGAGCAAAGATTTCCTTAATTGGGTTAAGGCCAAACAACCACTTCACTCAGCAGAGAAAACTGGAATGTGGGAATGCCCTGATTTTTTCCCAGTTTCAATTCATAGCCAAAATGGTCTTGACACATCAAAAATTGGTCCTGATGTTAAGCATGTGTTCAAGGTGAGCTTAGACAACACTAGGCGAGAGTACTACACAATTGGGACATATAACATCGACAAGGATATCTATATCCCGGATAAGGGCTCAGTGGAGAGTGACTCAGGCTTGAGATATGATTATGGCAAATTTTATGCTTCAAAAACTTTCTTTGACAGTTCTAAGAACCGTAGAATATTGTGGGGTTGGATTAATGAATCTTCAACTGTGGAGGATGATATCAAGAAGGGATGGTCTGGACTTCAGGTACAGAATTAAATAATTAGCTTTATATGCATGCATGGTAATCTAGATTGTACAGTTTTAAAATGATCAATAATTCAGATTCACAATTTGGTAAGCGTAAGTCCTCCTAACTACCCAATTAGGTCATCACTCAATACTATTTGAATGAACTTCTGCAGGCAATTCCAAGGACCCTTTGGCTTGATAAGTCTGGGAAACAATTGGTACAATGGCCAGTAGTAGAGATTGAAAAACTACGTGAAAAAGAGGTCAAGTTGCCAAGCAGTGTACTCAAGGGAGGATCAGTGCATGAAGTACTTGGTGTCACAGCAGCACAGGTGTGGGAACTTTTTTATTTATTAAAAAAAATTTCAATTCGGTAATGGCATTTTGCCACGTGTATATAAAAGCACACCAACCCCACTAAATCACTCTGTTCTTTCTTGGTACTATATTTTACTCATTTTCCTAACCCATTAGACTGAAATTACTTTTTCTAATTTGGTATCCTTAAATTTTGTTTTGTCATTTGTTTTACAGGCAGATGTAGAGATTACTTTTGGAATAAGTGATCTTAAGAAAGCAGAAGTGCTGGACCCAAGTTGGACAAACCCACAGCTTTTGTGTAGCCGAAAGGGTGCCTCAGTTAAAGGTGGTTTAGGACCATTCGGGTTACTCGTATTGGCTTCAAAGGGCTTGAAAGAATATACATCAGTTTTCTATAGAATATTCAAAGATCACAACAAACATGTGGTGCTCCTGTGCAGTGACCAAAGCAGGTCTCTCTCTCTCTCTCTCTCTCTCTCTCTCTCTCTCTCTCTCTCTCTCTCTCAACCGAACTTCAAACTCTTAACTCTGTGTATTTGTTTGTTTGGTAGGTCTTCCTTAAATAAAGATAATGATAAGACCACTTATGGGGCTTTTGTAAACGTGGATCCTCTTCATGAGAAGCTCTCCCTAAGAAGCTTGGTAAGTTGCTGCAAACCAATTAAATATATATCAGTTTATGTACTCTTTATTGAAAAGTCAGTCTGCCTATGTATGAGATCATGACCTCCATGCACTGCGTTGGTGGGAAATTTCTTTTCAGTTTGAGAATCTCTTGGCCACCAGAAATCGCCATCAAACATTTGAGAATCTATGTTTTCCTTAAAAAAAAGTACAAAGCATCTTCTAACATTTTGACAGACACTGCTGCATTTTCTGGTAAAAGGGTTCATCATACGTGCACTTGACAGTCACTTTCCATGATTATATATGCTTGTTTCAGAAGATTCCTTGTGCATTCTACCATCCAAGTGCTATGGCCACCTAATGAGATAAAAAATTCAGAACTCCTTTGCTTTTCATCTTTTATATTTCTAATAGAGAAATGCACAGTCAATCGTGCCCAGCATGGACACATGACTAATTCATGACTATTGATGCATGTGGACTCAATATTGTAAGATTCACAAGCATCTTCGGCTAGAAATCACAGATGTGTGAGCACTCTTTTTTTTTTTTTGTTTTTTTTTTTTTTTGAGAGAAACAGAAGAGAAAAAACAAGTTACAAAAGTCCTCGATTAACACATCCTGAATGAGTCCAGGAGCATCCCAAACCCAAGAGGAAGTATTAGCCGGGGAGACTACAAAACCAGCAAGCCCATGGGCCACTTTGTTGGCTTCTCTAGGAACAAAACAAATAGAAGCAAAAGACAACTCCTTAATCGAGAATCGAGAATCATCAATCAGCATACCCACATGGGTCTGATCATCCCTGGGGCCCAAAACAGCCTGAATAACCGACAAAGCATCAGCTTCCACTACAAACAGACCACTACCAAGATGTTTAGTACTCTTTCTGATTAGAGTTTAGATGAATGACTCATGATGGTTGCCCATTTTACACTTAGCATTCCATGCACCACTAGACCAACTTTATGCCATGGTTCCTTTTCTTCCTTATGCATATGCGTATACCTTTTCCCTTCATCTTTTTTCTTTTGCCTATTTCATGATAATAAATTTTTGTCCTAACGCGTTTGAAATTTTGCATCTGATGCAGATAGATCACTCTATAGTGGAGAGCTTTGGTGGAGAAGGCAAGGCGTGCATAACAGCTAGAGTTTATCCCACATTGGCCATTAATGGCGATGCCCACTTGTATGCTTTCAATTATGGAACTGAGGATGTCAAAATCACAGGAAGTGCATGGAGCTTGAAAACAGCAAAAATCAATTGAAATATGAGTAGTGGAGAGTGCTCTTGGAAAGAGGATAATGACTATGAGAGATTAATAATAAAATTTGTGCGTGTATGAACCGAAAATAAAAAACTTGTGCGTGTCAGTTTTTTCTTTTGCATATCATGGATTCCGATTGTCTCTGTATGTAGAAGTTTTAACTATTAAAAATATTTGCTTCTGCATAATTATATAAGCTACTTGTCAATCGAGATTGCTGCAAGTATTCCACTGCCACTAACTTTGAAACAACACTGTCAGATTGTTTACTGCATAAGAATTATAGGTAAGGAATCATTCCTCCATACATACTAATCGCTATTTGACGTGTGTGCGTATATTGGTCATGTTGTCCCTTCCGCGAGCCAATTTTTTTGTTTTTGTCTTTTTGTATGGGCTGAACTTCCATAGGCCAATGAGGAATGACTATTTACTAGTAAGGAGCCAAGTAGTGTTCATAGCACCTGTGAACTAAAAACTTTCGACCCTTGTACATAAGGCCATAGGTTCTTGTAAAATCTTAATCTTTTTCTTGGGCCTAATATGGTGAATAATCAGATTTTCTATTGTTCTTATGTGCCCAAATAAAAGCACACTAACTTTCATTTCTCAATATTCCTCAAAGGCACAATAAGGTCGTTGGTTTTAGTGTGGCTATTCTTCTCCTCCTTGAGGTTTGTGGCCATGTTAGACAGGTGCCACAAACCCCAAGGAGTCTGATGTGTTAGACAGGTGCTAAAAGCCAGATTATATGATATTAAACATAAGAAAGCGATGCATGATTGAGATATGATAAATTTTATGCCTAAAAAACTCCACAATGAGGATGCGAAGGTTACTGTTAACTTGTATTCATGGGTTAAATTTAGGCTATTTATGATAAAAATAATTTTCCACACATGTATGATGTGATTGTAAAAATATGTTGCATTTGCTATATTCAATACAAGAAAAAACCCTTTATTGACGGCTAAAAAACGTCACTATAGCCATTAGATGACGGTTCCAAAAGCGTCAGCGACACCACTGTCAAGAAAGGGTACCACCATACACCTATCCGTCAAGAAATAGTGTTTCTTAACAGGTAAAAAGCGTCACGGATTAATAAAAACCGTCAACGAAGGCTTTTCTTGTCACTTAATAAGCATCAACAAATATATTTCCTGACATTTAATAAATCTTTCTTGACGGTTCTTAGCCGTCAAGAGTTGTACAACTGAAATTAAAAAAAAAGAAAAAGAAAAAAGAAAAAAAAGGAGAGCTTCCTGGACAACTAAAGTTTCCAAGAATTTAACAGCTAAATGAATATATTAAAAAAATATCATGCTGAAATTTAATATCCATTAAAGTAGAATATTTTGATACAAACATTCAAAAAACTTCTAATATATGCTGAAATAAACCAAGCTATCTAGTACGATAAAACGTAAAACTTCTAACTTAGGAGCTTGACTTTCCGTAACACTTGTCTTTGTAGTTTAAACTTCCATGAACGCATCAATCTGCCAATAGATAAGACACGAATTTTAAAGAGTTAAGAGATAAAACCAATGAAAACATCAAACTTGTCCAACACTAATGGAGTCTCATATCATACATATATTCATTACCAGATACAAATGCCCACTTCCTTTGATTCAAATGCAGAGAAAGACTTGAAGCCAACTACGCACAAAGTATGAGCACACACAATCATGAGCACACACAATCACATTTCCTTTCACTTTTTAACTTAAAAAAAAAAAAAAAAATCACATCTCCTCAATTTATCAAATCTCTCTTTTACACCCACTGTATTCGTTAGAAGAGGAGATCCAATCAAATCTTTGAAGCTGAAACTTGCCATATAAAATAACAGATTAACCAATTCCTACCCAATTTGTGTTATTTAGAAAGTTATTTGGAATTCTTTAAATAGAGGAAACCAAAAGTCTAATCAATGAGAAAAATTATCACCACAATTAACAAAAAACATAAAATCCAATTCCTTGACCTGTTTTCTTCAAGACTACCATCTGACCAGCTAATGTACTAGCATGTACCTGCAAAATTAAAAAGCAACTCAAATTATTGCCCAATTGAATATTATAACAATAACCGCTACATAAAACCAAATATATATGTGTTTGTTGTAAAGAATAAACATGTGGAGCCCACATTTATGGGGCCCACAAAGAAATTAAGCAAAGTTGTTTGGAGGCTTATCACATGCACACTCACGAGCATCATTTCCTCAGCCTATAAATAAAGCATTATTCTACCCTTGCATTTATATACCACCATCAGAGAAGGAAGAGAGAGAGCTTAGAGAAGAGGAAGAGAAGGAAGAAAGAGGATGAGTGAGTGGAGAGAAACAGAGAGCAGAGAGAAATTCTCCAAGAGAGAAAATTCAGTGAGCCACACATATTGTAAACACTAAAGTTGTAGCCCTATTATTTTATATAGTGGAAAAGTTACTGCTGCTGCTCTCCGAGGACGTAGGCATAGCCGAACCTCGTTAAATGCTGTGTCTCATCTACTTTACGTGCAGCTCAATCTTCTCGCATAATCCCGTTATTTTATAACACGTTATCAGCACGAGAAGCTCTCAGGTATAATTTTTGTGCTACACTATTATTTATACTACTAACCATTATGTTGATGTAAGGAAGAAAAGTAGTGAAGGAGCTGTGGTCTGCTAGACAGATATACGAGCAAACCAACTGGAAGGATAAGTTCCTTGTCTCTAAACTTTTCCATTATTTTATTATTTTTTTACAATATTTAATACATAGTAAGGTTAGTGCAGGTGTACTGGTGACATTGGAAAAGCAGAGGCTTAAATTCAAACATGTACAAAACTAATTTAATATGATAAGATATGTTGGAAAGCTGTTTTTGGTTTAATATATTATAATGGCAAAAAGAAAAGAACATATGCAATTGGGAGCATGCATATACACAGAACACATCCTTATCATTCGATTATTGTTTACTTTTATATATGTTTATCTTATATATATATAATTATAATATTAATATTGAAAGGTGGTAATATAATATAACACGTTATATAAAGTGTGTGTGTATATATATATATATATATATATTTATAATACTGATATACTTTATGAATATATATATATATTATATAGCGGCGGTTTTATCCACACAGTTACTTTATTTATTGTATGGTGTAGGTTCATTATCCGTACAATTTATTTACTGTATGGTGTAGGTTTATTACCCATACAACAATATCTATTTAAAAGGGTGGCGCGGGTTTATCGTACACGCCTTTACTTTTATTTAAATGTATGGAGCAGAATTAGTGCCCATACAAGCACGTTTACTTTATCGTAAAATTACTTTTACTTAAAGTATGATGTGGAATTGACCCTCATACTTTATGAAATTTACTTTATGAATTTACTTTATCGCACATTTACATTTATTTAAAAAGGTGGTGCGGGTTTATCGTCCACGCCTTTACTTTTATTTAAATGTATGGAGCAGAATTAATGCCCATACAAGCACCTTTACTTTATGAATTTAATTTACTGCACATTTACATTTATTTCAAGTGTGGTGCGGGTTTATCGTCCATACCAGTAATTTATTTACCAGCAATTTATTTTATGGATTAATTGTGTTGTATGATGAGTTTTTACAGTATGCAGATCAGGACCAGAAGTTCCTTGATCCTCATCATACAATTACATCAGGACTTGAAGATCCTTGATGATGATAATATGAGAGCTGGCATTCTCTCCAGTACTATATTTGTAAACATGTGATTGGACTTGAGGGTCCTTGATCCTTGACATGTAAATAAGGACCTGGGGTTCCTTAATGATGTAACAGTACCGTATTGTTTCATAATGTCGTACACATGGATGATAACTGTACTGGCAAATGTACTGTCTACATGAATAGATACGTATTCATGACTTGATGAATAGTACCGGATATATGAATAGTGACGTATACATAAATATTAACCATTTTGGGTAAACCGTCACTATATTCAAAAGGGAACCTGCAGTTCCTTAAACTCATGGATTAGCAATTAAATGAGATGCTAGAAGTTCCTCAAAATATGGACAATTATGTAAGGGCTTGAAGTCCAGAAATATGTACAGAAGATTGTAAAAATGTCCATACCATGAGAATATGTGATTTTGGCTTGAGGTTCAAAAACTAACAGTGTTGAGAATCTGAAGTTCCAACAATTAAATGGACAACCCTTGAGGTATTATTGCAAATTGTGGTACGCCACATATTTCTTTGGCATAAGAGAATGATGAATTGAGGCTCCCCACATATTTTTTTATATCTGGGCCGGAAGCTCATGAACCCAAATATATGAGATATTAGCGTAGTTTTTACTCAATTCATATTTCATGTCCATCTGAAAAGGGCGAATAAATTCTGAGTTTTGTGTTTAGCCCAGGCCAAAAGTTCCATACGTTGAAATATGAAATTTGGGAGAGTCGATGTGGTTATTTGAACCTATAAGGCACAAGTTTCCAAACCGTCATTTTGAAAAGACGTAAAAACCACAGGTGCAAGTTTAAGAATGTGCGCAATTATTATAATAGGAACATACAACAGATAGATTTTTCCCACCTGCAATGAAGGTGCAGGCCCTGTAAAATCTATAAAAATACATTATGTTCTGGAAGCCTCTGAAGGAAGAGGACGACGCCTCTTAAGCTTAGCCATGAGCCTCTCGTGGTCTCCCAAAATTCTTTCATTGGAGACCTGCAGCATGTCTAGCCTTCTCAGTGTATCAACAGAGTACGAACTCACCAGTTTCAACAAGGCATTATTCTCTCCTTTAAGTTTTTCAACCTCCTGTTGAGACTCATGAAGCATTCTTTGAAGAGACGAATTTTCAGTTGTTAACCTCTCAACCTCGTTTGCTCTGGCACGCAAACGATCAGCCATGTTAGAAACAGAAGCAGCACTCTGAATGCTAAAAGCCATTGAGTCATCAATAGCCTCTTCTTCAGACCTCCCTGTTAACAGCATTTCATCCATTGGAGTAATGAAATTCCTAGCTACTATGACAGCAGTAGCATCATTCATCATCACAGAATCATTAACTGTGAGATGACGATTTTGGGATACAAAGGATGGACGCCAAACTTTGGCGTCACTGTTTGTTGTGGGAGCATCATTTAAATTGAAATAATTTGGGCAGGAAGAAGAGGAAGCCATTTTTAAGAAGGTTTAGAAGAAAGTCTTAGAAAAACTAAAGTTTCAGAAAATGAAGGAAGTTGAGTTGAAACGCAGTTGCTCCAATCAAGTTTTGCAAAGGCAATATCTATAGGAGGAAATATGGCTACAGTTTCCAGGATCCCAATATTATCTCAGATCCCCATATTCTCTTTTTCTTTTCCAGAGTCCAAAACTTCACGCGGCCTCCATTAATGTTTGTCGGCACTTTCGGCGTTTTCAAGTATTATTTTCGTCAAAGCCGATCTTGCTTTACGGATTTCACGGAGCTACTTTTTCAAAAGTATCCCGAGAATCTCGCAATTTTCCTATGGTTAATTTGAAATTCACCGGTTCTACCTATTCATTGTATTTGTGTATAAATGTGTTACTAACGAAATTTTCTTTGCAGAAGACATCCAGTTTACTCCATACCTAGTGATGCGATATCTACTTATTTTTCTTATCAGTGAGCACTCAATATGCCCGAGAAGCAAGACTATCTCTGATCATCCATTCAGGAAGCGAGACTATCCCTGATCACGTTTCCGCCACATCAGGGAACTGTGAAGGCGACCTTATGCTCTAATCTCCGGAAGTTCTTCTAGACTAGGAGAAATGAGAGCTTGTTGTTTGCTCCCACCAGCTTCCTTCCTTGATTGCTGAGCTTGTTGTCTGCTCCCACCAGCTTCCTCCCCTGATTGCTTACCTTCTCTTGCAATCAATATCACAATTTTTTTTGCATTTTTTTCTCTTTTTGTAACTCTCTGTTCATAAGAGATTTTATTTCTTTAGAATGAACATCTGAAGAAAGAATCCATGAAGTGATCCTAACTCTGAGGGTTATTTGTTTTTGACAGAGAAAAGAGTTGTGATTTTGCTCTTGCAGGATATAACTAGATCATCAAGCGCTACATTATATTTACTGGGCCGATACGAGCTTGAATGATACTTGAGAAAAGTTTCTCCCACCTAAGGATGTAAGCAATACTTGTGTTATTTTATGCTTATATACTTATTTGATATTTTATCTTGAAAGGTAACCAAATGGGGAGATAAGTCTGTTCCAAAAGAATGGCTTGTATGTATCCATGAATTATTAATGCAAATTTTACAGATTGCAAGTTGGATACATTGATAATACACTGCACAGATTAAAGTCCCATAAGAACAGAATATGGGTATAGCAGTGATCAATATGATGCACGCCTGTTGCGTAGCAAATGATGTGGATTGAAGTCCCGAAAGGACAATCCTTTGACATGTCAATATTGATATTGTGCAAGCCTAATGCGTAGCAAATTGTATGGGTTAAAGTCCCAGAAATTAATTGACATGTATGTATTAATCTGTGGCATGCCTGCAGCATGACAGATATATGGGTTCTAAATGTTTCAACTCCCTAAATAGAGATTATCCGCGCCCTACTGTAAAATAACGCTCCATTGGAGGTTATAATCCACATTCTCACATAATAAAAGCCCCATGAAGTGGCTTGGGTACCCAAAAGCAAAGAAATGCTTATAATTGATGCATGCACGTGCAAATGAGAATGATGGGATCATGAATTGATGAATGACAATTTTTAGTTTTGGAGTAGCTACTCAAATCATCAATGGGCTGTGTTGATTGGAACCACGTTCAATTATTAAATGTCGACAATATCATTGGCCAAAATGGAACGAGGTAATTCCATTATAGATGAGAATGAACGTGAAAGAACAAACCCACAATACGAACCCAAAATTTGTTAATACTGAAAGTTATACTTGGGTGTTCAGAATAAAAGGGAATATAACTACTTTGTATGACACAATGTTTCTGGCAGAAACAAGGAATGTTGGGATTTTCTCCATATTTACAGATTCAATTGTGCCTCTTTATTGCACATTTACGGAGACCAACATGTTATCTTTAAGGGTTATTAAATGCACGGAGCATATTGCCAGAAGCGATTCCCTAAAGATGTATAAATAGCTGGGTTAAAGCTATATAATGTGACATAAAGTTTAATCCCTTTAAACAAAATCCTTGAAACGATTGAAATTGCATGAAGCAAGTCCCTGAAGGACATATGCCTGAAGCACAAAATCTGTACTCAATACTAATGTGCATAAATTGCCTCAGTGAGTACATTGATTATAATGTGTTTGCAACACATTAAAGCTTCTGAAGAGTTCAAGAAATATTTGTCTCGACCTAACGATCGAGCGTTATGCCAATGAGATTTTTGCTAAGAAAGTATTGAAGCATTTTTGTGTGGATTATCCGTTGGACACTTTAATGATTTTCCGGAAGTATATTCGACCGGACATCATATTTTTCAGATAGGGCTCAACTCCATCACCATCATTTTGGAATGATGTGAGGTATATTTGATGCTATCTCCGCATAACACCTTGTACGGGCATATTCTTTCAAATGAACTTACAAATAGCCCAAGTTTTGTTAGAAACGCGGACTCTGAAAATTTCTATGATTTACATAGAGATAGCTCACTGGAAATATATTTACTTACTCAACTACGAGAATTGTTAATGGCTACATCCTCCACTCACTCCGAAAGGTTCTCACTCCAAAAGATAGTCATGGAGACATCAGGGGGAGCATCCAGAAGTATGCTATACAGATTGTTGTACTCTTCTTTCTTCCTTCCATCAGTTCTCTACCTTACTAGGTTTTCTCCAAGCAAGGTTTTAATGAGGCAACCAATCTAGGGACATGTGGTCTCCAAGGGGGAGTGTTGTAAAGAATAAACATGTGGAGCCCACATTTATGGGGCCCACAAAGAAATTAAGCAAAGTTGTTTGGAGGCTTATCACATGCACACTCACGGGCATCATTTCCTCAGCCTATAAATAAGGCATTATTCTACCCTTGCATTTATATACCACCATCAGAGAAGGAAGAGAGAGAGCTTAGAGAAGAGGAATAGAAGGAAGAAAGAGGATGAGTGAGTGGAGAGAAACAGAGAGCAGAGAGAAATTCTCCAAGAGAGAAAATTCAGTGAGCCACACATATTGTAAACACTAAAGTTGTAGCCCTATTATTTTATATAGTGGAAAAGTTACTGCTGCTGCTCTCCGAGGACGTAGGCATAGCCGAACCTCGTTAAATGCTGTGTCTCATCTACTTTACGTGCAGTTCAATCTTCTCGCATAATCCCGTTATTTTATAACAGTGTTGTTTATCATGCACGATTTCCAAAGAAAGCCTTTCATACAAAATCTTCATAAAAGCATCCATTAAACCTCCGTATCCAAATATAAACTTTTCTTGGCCTCTTGAAGTACTTGACAGTAGCATTTGGGTCCAAATAATTGAACCTAATAATGATATCTATAGAAACAAAACTGTACATTTTGCATCTTAAAGTCAAAAGCTTTGGAATTAAATAACAACATCCCACTACAAAAAGTGGCGAGACAAAAAAGAAAACAAAGAATTTTAATAATTTTAATTGTATATAGCAAACCAAAATCCAAACCACCTAAATAAGCTTCAAATAAAAAATTTAAAAAAATGTACCTGTCTGCTGATGGTTTGAGATTAGAATCGCGCTCTTGTTATTCTGATGACTCCACATCTATCTTCACCATTCTCGTCCTTTAAAATCCATATACTCCTCATATCCCCCAATAGCCATATTCAGAGAAAATAAATTTCAATATCCCTTTCTTCTACCTACATGACCAGGTAGCCATGCCTTAAGTAAAATCCATGTGTATAAGAAAAAGTTAAGAGGAAAAATGAAAATAAAATAAAATAAGGTTCTGTGGCTAGCTTAAGACAAACTTGAACTAGTAACATTTGTGGCCCAATAATTCAAACTCATACTAGGGCACCACAGTATGTATTTTGCAACAAAAGTCCATGTTTTTTTTTTTTTTTTTGAAATTCAGTCTTTTCTTAGTCAACTTAGTGCTGAAATCTCCTATACCAGTACTTGAGCCAACAATTTGGTCTCTGCTTTGTTTAAAGAATCCATTATTGTTCTAACCCCCAAGCCATTTGTTTTCCACAAATGAAAGTATTTATGGTAAGTAAAAAAAAACAAAAACTCTGGTCAGCCTTTACTGAAATATATAAAACGGATCCAACTCTAAGAACATATATATACCAATATGGCCACACACACAACCAAAAAAAAAGAAAAAAAAAAGAGAAGAAAATAAATTCATTTTGTACCTGTATGTCATTGTGAAATTGTGAATCCCATTTTCAACTACATAAAGAAAACTACATCAGCAAAAGCTACTAGTGTCATCTAATATATCAGCACAATAACCAATTTTCTCCTTCTCTGGACTGCCCTAACTCAAAGCAACAATGCATTACTCTGGACTGCCCTAACTCAAAGCAACAATGCATTACTAATATGATTTAACACCCTGACTCCAAATTTAATTCATTATTTAAATTATTTAAGTGAAATTACAAATTTACCCTTGGGGTAGAGGTATTTTGGTCATTTTCTTACCCAAAAAGAGTTTGGGGGCAATGACTGGTATATTTGGGTGGGTCGTACTGAGATGAGTCCGTAGACATGTGGTGGGCTCGAATCGGAGTTGTAACGAGAAAGATATGGTCAAAAGAAACTCAGTGGCACAATCGTAATTATTTCGAAATGAGATTTTTATAAAAACAAGATTTCTCTCTCTCTCTCTCTCTCTCTCTCTCTCTCTCTCTCTCTCTCTCTCTCTCTCTCTCTCTCCCTCGCGTGGTCTCTCTCTCTTCTCTCTCGCGCGCGCAGCGACATCCCCCCAAGTTTTGGCCGACCGTTCTCTCATTTGGCCACCGATGACGACGAGGCCGTAGTCCTCTTCCAACCCTAGCCAGGTCCTACCGCCAGCCGCCGCAGTTTCGCCGGAAAATGGAGAAGAAGCGGCCGGTGTCGTCCTAACTTTTTCGCCATCGATCTCCCTCCTCCGGCCACCAATTCTAATGAATGAGGTATGGTTTCTCACCCACTTTTCATGCTCTAGCTGCTTGTTAGGTAGGATTCGATCGATTCCTAGCATAGATAATTCGATTTACGAATTGAAATTCGGTCGATTTTGGGATCGCGATTTCGGCCACTTCCGGTCAGTTTTTGGGGTAGGTCCAAGAACAAAAGTCACTCCAAATATGGTGTTACACCTAGGGAAGGAGTTTGGAGCCGTGGTTTTGAGATTTTCCGGCAATGCGTAATCTCTGTGGGCACCCAGCGCTGTCGGCGAATGTGGCGGCGCGTGGGTGAGGGTGGTGAAGTTGCACTATGTCTCGATGAGATCCTTAGGTTGTCATGAGTGCATAGGGTTTCACGGATCTCAATTCGAACGTCGTTTGACTATCGAACGGATACCGTCTATTGCGCGTGATCCGGGTTCGATAGGTTGGGACTGTTAGATGGTCTTGAATTTAATATATGTTAATCTATGTATTTCTAGGATCGTGTAGGAATTCACGGATCATGAATCGGAGCCCCGGATGTTCCGATTTAATAGTTTAAAGTTTATGTTTTATAATAACCGTCAGATTGTGCAATCGTGAGCCATCCCACCGTCCGATATAGACCAAACTTACAAGACGAGTGTCCTATACCTTGTAGAACCCATAGGAACTTTCGAATCAGACTTTGAAGGTCGTGGGCCCCGTGGGCCCGTTTGACCAGGGTTGGGGTAGTTTGACCCTTGATTGACGGTGAGTCTTCCGGAGTAGTCTCACCTTCCAAGGAGGATTTAAATGACCGTAGAGACAGGTCTTGAACATTAGATGAATTATGTTGATTATGTGGGATTAGGATATTAATTTATCGTTTTAAATTGGGGAATTATCGGATGCTAGACTGTTGTTGAGGTTTACACAATATTAGAAATCAATATATATAATTATATATGGTTGTAAAGGTATAATAAGAGTCTAGAATGTCAGTTTGAAGTGCTATACGCACTACCTTAGGTACCTCCCCGGATTATGATTTCACTACAAGTACCACCTTGTGAATGTTAGGTCCCACGTGATGTAGGTTATCCGGCGTGCGGACAAACTCCATACGTGGCGTTGGTTGTACTGGTGTATGGGGATATTATGTGATATGATGTTGAGGTCTCGCGTGGTGTAGGTTATCCGGCGTTGAGACAGACCCCATACGTAGCGTTGGTTGTACTAGCGTATGGGGAGATATTGTGATAATATGGTGAGGTCACACGTGGCGTAGATTATCCGGCGTTGAGACAGACCTCATACGTGGCGTTGGTTGTACCGGCGTAAGAGGAGATATTGTGATAATATGGTGAGGTTGCACGTGGCATAGGTTATCCGGCGTGTTGACAGACCCCATACGTGGCATTGGTTGTACCGGCGTATAGAGAGATATTGTAATATGATATTGAGGTTTTGCGTGGCGTAGGTTATCCAGCGTTGAGACAGACCCCATACATGCCGTTGGTTGTACCGGCGTGTGGGGAGATATTGTGATAATATGGTGAGGTCGCACGTGGCGTAGGTTATCCGGCGTGTTGACAAACCCCATACTTGGCATTGGTAGTACCGGCGTATGGGGAGATGATGTGACAATATATTGAGGTCGCACGTGGCATAGGTTATCTGGCTTGTTGACAGACCCCATACGTGGCGTTGGTTGTACTGGCTTATGAGGAGATATTGTGAAATACAGAGAGATGAATGAAGGTATTGTATGGGTCTGGAATCGGGTTTTAGTATAAAGAATTACGTGTGGCTTGATCCCTCAGTAAGGGTACGTAAGCAGCCTAAGGTTACTAGGTGTAGCCGCAGACTAAATCTTAGTCCTGTTGTTCTATTGAGGTTGGTTCGGACCTTGTCGTTGGTCCTGAAATTTAGGTGAAAATGAGATGCCGTCTTGTTAGGAGGTTTAAATTTTGTACGTTTAATATTTGAGAATTTAGATGATGGAAATCGCATTTGACGTTCATAAATGCTTTTGAGTTTATATTTGCATTGTTTAGAGTTTGTTGGTAAATATTGCGAATTATTGGAAGGCCAAAGGCCGTTTATGTGAATTGCATGAAATTATATTGTGAGTGCTGCCAGTTGTGGATATAAAATGTGTTTTATGCAGGTTGAAATTTTGGGCAATGTCCAATTTATAGGGGAGACTCTGCCGAAATTTCGGCAGAAAGTCTCGGTCTTTAGTAAGTGGGCCCGGTATAAGAGTGATGTCGGGAATTCCACCGAATTTGTCTCGGACCTTAGAAAATTCGGGATGGATCCTGTCATATGACATTATCATACCCACACAGGGTGTTTGGCCCGAAACACATACAAACACAGAAAAGAAGGAGAAGAAAAAAGAATGTTACTGGAACTTACAGCAGTGCAATTTTTCTCAAAAGCCACTTTGTACCAAGGCTAAATTTGAAGAGGTTTCCCTTGATTTCCACTAATGCATGCCTGATTTTCGCAAACGTAGAAAAATATTGCAGATTTGACTCTATGGGCAACAATCGAGACCTAATTGGAAGTTTTTTAACCTAGAAATACTGAGAGATAGGAGCAAAGAACTTCTCGATCTCATTCAGCGTCAAGATTTGAGAACCATGTATAAGGAAGAGAAAGACAAAGGTGAAGAGAAGAAGGGGAAAATAAGGAAATAAGGAAGAGAAATAGGGTAGCACCAGATCTGAAAATGGAGAAGTCTAGTCGTGCAGAAAAGATGAGGAGGCAATGGAAAGCGAGATAGAGGAGAAAAGCTCAGATCTATGAACTTAGGAGAGAACCCTACAAGTGAATTTAGGAATGAAATTTTTTATTTTTTATTTTGTTGGAAGGAAAGATATTTAAGATACCAACTCAGCCACTCAGTCCGTCCAAAAAAAATATATTAATTAAAAAATTACTAGCCTCTATGCACGTGCTTCCGCGTTTGCGAGAGGTTTTTAAAAAAAAAATAAGTAAATTTATTTTAGAATTAAAAAAGATAATGGGTAGTTGTGTTCCATAAAAATAGGATCCATTATCTGCTTTTTCTTTTTCTTTTAATTTTTTTAAATATGAAAAAGTTAGAATTTACCATATTATCCTCATTTAATTAATAATTTGAATTCTTAATGTTTGCATTAACCAAGGGCATTTTCTGGTATTTTGAATGTTTCACCATTCTCTGCCTTTTGCTTTATATATATAGATGACGCTTAGTCAGAATGGTTTTGTAGAAAACGTCAAGTTTTATAGGAAACGTCAGGTTTTGTACAAAACGTCAAGTTTTATAAAGGTCTTACTTGATGATTTTCTAAAAGCGTCATGTATATCTGGTCTTACTTGATGGTGCATAAGCGTCATGATTATGCCACATATAGTTGACGCTTTTTTAAAAAGCGTCAAAACCAAGAATTATAGTTGATGGTTTTTGCTAAAACGTCACCAATGAAGTGTCAACTAATCATGTTTTTCTTGTAGTGATTTAACAAACAAACAATGAAGCGAAATGTGTAGCAATATACTTGGGGTTTCTAATGACATTAGACATTACTGCCCTTATCTTTCCTCATCATCCTCTGGTCCTTATCATCTTCCTCTTCTTCCTCATTGTCAAAAGAAGAAGCAAAGGTAACTGTTGGAGTTGACAAGTAGTCAGGTCATTAACTCGTTAGTGATATACCCGAAACAAAGGGCTAAACATTGTTCACGAAACAATAGAAAATATGAATTTAAATTATAATAATTCTCAACAAAATTGTAATCATCAAATTTATATAGAATTAATGTAAATCAATAAACACAAATGTGTAGAAATACTTACAACTTTAGCGATTGAGGCTTGCAAGAATTAATTTCGCCCTTGCCCTTGTGCTCGAGGTTCTATAGGCGTCCATCTCCCAAGATTCAACAATCAATAATTCTAAATTAAAGCACTTCAATTTAAGACTCTAGCAAACCAATTATATGTTTGTACTCTCAAGACAAAACTAGGAAGAATTTAACAACAAAGTACTTGGGATACTCTTTGTTTTTCGCGGGTAAGAACTCTCTTCATTCTATATCTCAAGTAGGTGAGGGTGTTTGGTTTATATAAAACTCATTACAACTCTCGTTGAAACATAAGTAGCTTTTCATTTAAAAAGTTACAGACACAACTCTATGGAAACAAGACCACTTGATCATTGAATCCCACAGTTTAATTATTAATAACTGCACTTTAAAGGATAACCAAGTGTAAGACAAATACTAAGACACATGACACTCATTTTTCATTCACTATAAAAATTAAATATTATTAAATAATATAAAATTTCCAACAATCCCCCACCTGAATGAAAAATTGAGAAGAAATTGAGAGAATTGGCGGAAAAGAGATGCATCTGAAGAGGTATCTATTGGACTTGAACCTATCTCATAATAAATATCTATCGGATTTACTTGGTAACTCAGTAGATATATTGCAGTTGTGTTCATTTTGGTCCATACACTGCGTTGGTGGGAAATTTCTTTTCAGTTTAAGAATCTCTTGGCAGTCACTTTCCATGATTACATATGTATACTACCATCCAAATGCTATGCTAATAGAGAAATGCTACAGTCAATCGTGCCTGTATGGACACGTGGCTAATTCATGACCATTGATGCATGTGGACTCAATATTGTAAGATTCACAAGCATCTTCTGCTAGAAATCACAGATGTGTGAGCAATCCTTTCTGATTAGAGTTTAGCATATATGCAAGGTGCACGCATTCTTTTTTGGGCCCCAAACTCCACACTTTTTTTTTATATGAATGGCTCATGATGGTTGCACATTTTACACTTGGCATTCCATGCACCACTAGACCAACTTTTCTGTTCTCTTTTATAGAGCAAGATTTTTTTTTCTCTGACACAAACACAAGCTGAACATACAAATGGCTGCCACCAGCACGCAGCAGAATGCTTCTCCGTCCTCTCACCGGTGCACTTATGATGCATTCTTGAGCTTCAGGGGCAGAGACACACGCAAGGGATTTGCTGATCACCTCTACAGGGCTTTGGAGGTGGCAGGGATCCACACTTTTAGAGATGATGACGAAATCGAGAGAGGAGCAAATATTTTAGCAGAGCTTCAAAAAGCAATACAAGAGTCTCGAGTATCCATCATTGTCTTCTCCAAGGACTACGCTTCCTCGAGATGGTGCCTAGACGAACTAGTGATGATCATGGACCGTAGAGAAACTAATGGGCACATGGTTATGCCGATTTTCTATGACGTGGATCCATCCCATGTCAGGAACCAGACAGGAATTTTTGAAGAAGCATTTTCCAGACACCAACAGCGCTTCAACAAGGAGATGGACAAGGTGGAGAAGTGGAGAAAAGCTCTCAGAGATGTTGCAGATTTGGGAGGGATGGTCTTAGGAGATCGGTACTTTTTCATTCCCAAAATAGTGGTTTTCTCTCTATCTTTTGGATGCTTTTTAAAGTAGATTATAGTGAAGCTATTTCTTAAATCTCATGGAGTTGTTAGATGGCAGCACTGCTGTTTTGAAAGTTCATTTGCTTAATATCATTCATTTCAACCTATGATATAAATATCAATTCTCTTCTATAAAATAAAAATAAAAATAATAAAGAAATAAGTTTCTTTTTTGTTGAAAAGAAATAACTTATTGCGCCTTGTGTATTTTGATATCAATAATTTATAGGTACGAGTCGCAGTTTATCCAAGATATAGTTGAAGTTATTGGAAATAAACTGGATCACACATGGAATAGGAGATTAAGAGTCGATCCCTATTTAGTTGGAATAGATAATCGTGTGGAAGGCCTAAACATGTGGTTAGAAGATGGATCAAGTGATGTTGGAGTAGCTGTAGTCTATGGGATGGGTGGAATTGGCAAGACCACCATTGCCAAGACTGCTTATAACCAGAACTGCAATAAATTTCAAGGTAGCAGCTTTCTTGCAGATATTAGAGCAACTTCAAAACTTCCCAATGGTTTTGTACACTTGCAAAGGAACCTTCTTTCAGATCTCCAAAAGGGGAAAGCAAAGAAAATATACAGCTTGGATGAAGGAATAACAAAGATCAAACGGGCGATACGTTGCAAAAGAGTTCTTATTGCTCTTGATGATGTGGACAACTTGGAACAATTCAATGCAATTCTTGGAATGCGAGAATGGCTTCATCCAGGAAGTAAAATAATCATAACAACTAGACATGAACATTTGTTAAAGGCTCATGAGAATTGTGCAATGTTTAATGTGGAAGGGTTGCTTGAGAATGAATCACTTGAGCTTTTCAGTTGGCATGCCTTTAGACAACCCCATCCTGGCGAAGGTTACATGGATCTTTCAAGACCTGTAGTGCAACACTGTGGAGGGGTTCCATTAGCTCTTAAAGTTTTAGGATCTGCTCTCTTTGGAAAGCTGCAGATGTATGGGAAAAATGCATTACAGAACTTGGATGTGATTACTGAAGGAAAAATTGAAAAGATTCTCAGAGTAAGCTTTGATTCTCTGCAAGATCATGACAAACGTCTATTCCTCCATATAGCCTGTTTCTTCATAGGAAGACACAAGGATTTTTCAATTACAGTCCTTGATGAATGTGGGTTTGCCACAAACATTGGAATTCAAAATCTGGTTGACAGATGTCTGCTGATAATTGATGGATTCAACAAGTTAACCATGCACCAATTACTTCAAGACATGGGAAGGGGAATTATTCGCGAAGAATCGCCTGAGGATCCTGGAAAACGTACTAGAGTGTGGAATAAAGATGCCTCTAATGTTTTGAGAAAATTAACTGTAAGAAATATCTTCTTTTACGTCTATGTATTCGTAATTGTGTTGTGCATGTCACAAGTTACTTACCCAATGTTCTTATTTGTTACCAGGGTACAGCAACTATTAAGGGCCTCATGCTCAACATTCCTATGTTAATAAAAGATGAGTCTTCTAAGATAATATCCAGTGGAAGTAACAGAAAAAGATTCCATGTTGAAGATTATGATGGAAACTGTTCAAGCAGCCGACGTCGGCTTGGTTTCTTCTCCTGGCAGTCAATTACAAACTCATTTCCTGTATCAAATGAGATAGGTTTCAAAACAGAGGGATTTAGAAGCATGCACAATCTTGAACTCCTGTTGCTTGATAATGTAAAAATCAGTGGAGGCTATGAAGATTTCCCAACAAATTTAATATGGTTGTCTTGGCGAGGATTCGCTTTAAAGTCTATACCAACCAATTTTTACTTGGAAAATCTAATTGCTCTTGACTTGCGGAACAGCAGCCTCCAACATGTTTGGAAGGGAACTAGGGTATGCTACTAATCTCTCTCTCTCTCTCTCTCTCTCTCTCTCTCTCTCTCTCTCATACACTCACACACAGAGACAAATTTAAAGATGATTATATATTTATAGAAACTAATTACTTCTTTTTTTAAACAGTTTCTTCCAAGACTGAAAATCTTAAATCTCAGTCATTCACATGGCCTTGTGACAACCCCTGACTTGTCAGGATCCCCTGACCTCGAGAGATTAATTCTTAAAGATTGCATAAATTTGAAAGAGGTGGATGAATCCATTGGAGATTTGGAGAAACTTGTTTTCTTGAATCTAAAAGATTGCAAAAATCTTATGAAGCTTCCAATAAGAATTAGTATGCTGCGATCTCTCCAGGAACTTATTCTCTCTGGTTGCTCAAATCTTGTGCTGCCTGCCAGTAAGATCGTTGAAAATCAGTCAGACTCTACACCTAGTGACATGAAGAAAGTCAGTCTGTTATTTGCAGTTAAATCGTGGCAATCAATCCGATCATGGGTATTGCCAAGAAAAAATCTCCAACTTACCAGTGCAAGTTTGCCACAATTTTTAAAAAGCTTAGATATGGCGTACTGCAATCTGTCAGAAATTCCCAATGATCTTCCTAGTAGCCTATCCTCATTGGAGCGTTTGAATCTAGATGGAAACCCATTTTTGAGCCTGCCAGTAAACTTGAATGGTCTTAGTAAGCTCCAGAGACTTTCGTTGGATATGTGCCCAAACCTCGAAATGATTCCCGAGCTCCCACCAAGTGTAGAGGCTTTGATCGCAACTAGATGTACTTCATTGAAAAGAGTACTACTAAACTTACCCGACATGTTACCAACAATTAGACTTGCGGTTATTGCATGCGAGAATGTAGTTGAAATTCAAAACGTGTTTAAAAAAAGACCGTTGAGAAGCGTCGACATAGAAATGATCAAAGATATCGGTCTGTTCAATTTGGAATCCATAGGAAGCACTGAAGTTGAAATGTTCGACTACTTGACACTTACAAGAAGGAAGGGTCCTCTCCAGGTTCTCTCTCTCTCTCTCTCTCTCTCTCTCTCTCTCTCTCTCTCTCTCTCTCTCTCTCTCTCTCTCTCTCTCTCTCATGTATTGTATAGTTTTTTATGATGATTATGATTTTCTGTGGCCTGGAACATGTATAAATCTGTCCATGCATGCATGAAACAGGGACTCGATGAATGTGGTATATTTAGCATATTCCTTCCCGGGAGCGAGGTTCCAGATTGGTTCTGCTACAAGTCGAGCATGGGTAACTCTGAGCTGTCTATAACTATACCTCCACATCTTAATTTGAAGATCCGAGGCCTAAATGCATGTGTTGTGTATGCACATGATGAGGTTGATGATGATAAGGGAAGGGGATTTTACCGCGCTCCCTTTCTTAACATCAGTAATGAGACCAAGGGTCTTAAGTGGACCTATGTGCCAGTCACAATAGGGTTTTCAAAAGAGAAGGAACATATGTTATGGCTTAGTCATTGGCGATTCGCAAACGATGAATTGAAGGGTGGGGATGAAATACGTGTTTCGGTTAGAGTAGATAAAGATGATATCTTGATAAAGGAATTTGGAATCCAGCTTGTGTACGAGCAGAATAATAATGAGGGTACTGTAACTGAAGATATAACCACAATGTTCCAGCATGAAACAACTCCTCCTTCGACCCAGAATCATGTCGTTGCTGGAGATGTGTCAGCATCAGCATCAAGGTTCCATAAAAATAAAAATAATAAGGTGGGTGAATACTATATTTGTAATCATAATGGATGGTATCCTTGATTTTGGCCAGAACAGACCTGAATCCGGATTTTATGTTTTATGTATACATATACATTGTAACAAAAAAAAAAAAAAAAAAAAAGAAACACACATACATCTAAAACCAAATGAAAGTATTTCACGTGGTATTAACTAATGACAATTTAATGGAAAAATAAATTGTGATGTGTATATTTGTTCATTCTTAAAAAAAAAAAAAAAAAAGTGTTAGTTTGTTCTAGAGAAGCACACATATACTGCTATCATGATTCACAGGTAACAAGCACACATATGCATTTTTGTTATATAGTCAAAAATACATAATCTTAAAGTGATATGTACTCTTATACATATGCACATGTATGTATATATAACAAACTTTTAGTATATGTAAGCATGTGTATAATTCTGATGTATACATGTATGTGTGTTTTACATATACACATACATTATAACAAAAAATAGATACACATATATAGAATACATAAGTATACATGCATTTTTGTTATATAGTATGTTTGGATATGATAACCACACATGAATTTTTGTAATATTCAAACAAACATGTTAGCCAAAAATACAGTCTTAAAGTAATATATACTCCTATGTTTAGTATACATGTATACAGCCCCAATCTCTTGGACCACGGGGTCCAAGAAACTATGGTCACTCACCGTTGGATGTAACATCCAACGGTTCAAAAAAATTTCTTAAAAGGAGTGCAAGAGTGAGTGAACCGTTGAATTTACATCCAACGGTGAGTGACTACAAATCTCTTAGACCCCTGTAGTCCAAGAGATCGGAACTGTACATGTATATATGAATATTTGTATGTTGGATGGCACTTAAATATAACAAATAAGAAATGAAACATATATAGGACCTATAAACTTAAAAAAATGCAATTAAAATTATAAATTCGGAATTTTTGGTAAACAATCGGAAAAATCGGATCGGATAGAGTTCTGAGAATTTGGAAATTTTCGGATCGGAATTTCGGAATTTTCAGAATTTACAAATACATTCCGATTCTGATCCGAATTTTATCGGAAATTTCAGATTTCAGCACTTTTGGATATCGGATTTATCGGATTCGGATTTTTTTGAAAATTTTCGGACCGAAATCGGTCAGAATCGGATTTTTAAGCCAATTTACAGCCCTATCCATATAGGAGTCGTCTCATACATAGACATATAGGATACACATCAAAGTTTGAATTGGAAAAGCTGCAGATGTATGGAAAAGTGCATTACAAGTGAACCATGCACCAATTACTTCAAGACATAGGAACGGTGGTGGATCTAGGATTCATCAGCCATGGGTCTTAGTGTAAAAGTTGGAAAATATTTTTCAGACGAAATAGGATTGAAAAATTAAAGCCATAGCACTTTCATTCCTAATCAACCAACAACAAAAAAACTAATTAAAACACAAAACCCTAATCAATTAATCAAAACACAAGCCTTAATCAGTTAATTAAAATACTATCAATAAACCATTAATGAAAACACAAATCTCATATAATAAATCAAACAAATTTCAATTTCAATTGAATTAAAAACTTTATATACCATCATCAATTATAAACTCTAATCTAAATAAGGGTATTCTGCTGAATTGCCCCCTGAACTTGTACATAATTCTCAATTTACCCCTTGACCTTTTTTTTTAAGCGAATTAAAGGCTCGAATTAAATTTTATTATCAATGTTCCCCCCACCGTCAAAATTCGAACATTTCATCCATTAGTCCGTCTATTTGACCCACGTTGACGCTTGATTGAGGGTTATTTTCGTCATTAGGCGCGGATTGAATTAGCAACCTCTCCTCTCTCACACACTTCGCACTTCTCTTTCACATTGGTAGGGTATGGTTAGAAAGGGACTGGAAATTGGGCAGAAAAAAGGACGAAATCGAAGGTTGGAATCGAACGAAATTGAAGGTTGCTGAGAGAGAGAGAGAGAGAGAGAGAGAGAGAGAGAGAGAGAGAGAGAGAGAGAGAGAGAGAGATAGAGATGAGGACGAACGCACACAGAGGGAGTTCAGAGTTGGAAGATGGCAATCCATGGATGTTGCCATCACGGGTCTGCTACTGTGGGAAGGTTGCAAAAATTCAGACTTCGTGGACCTCTTCACATCCAGGACGAAGATTTTATGTTTGTGCGCAGGTGAGTTGAATTTTGAAGTTTGGGTTTCAAATTTGCAGTTTTGAATTTCCACCTTTTAAAACTGTGTGTTTGCAGAAACGTTGTCAAATGTGGGAGTGGGGTGACCCTGTTATGTGCAATAGATCTAAGCAAATAATTCCAGGACTGCTGAGGAGAATTAACAGTTTGGAAGCAGAAAAAAAGAAAGGGAATTCGAAGCTGAAAAACCCATGGTTTTAGGTGTCATTGTGCATGTTTAGGGTTATTTTGTGCTTGATTTTGAATGAAGATAAAGGCACAAATGGGCAGTTGTAGAAATGGATGGGTAGTTGGCATTTTGCAAGGGCTAGAAAGGGATGAGTGCTTGGCATTTTGTAATGGTTAGAAAGATGGGTAATTGGCAATTTGTAATGGTGAGAAAGAGATGGGTGATTGACTTTTTGTAAGGGTAAGAAAGGGTGTGTAATTGACAATGTAAGAACTGTTTTGGTGAATGAAAATGCAAGCTGTCATTTTGACCATTGAAATAGTAACTATCACACCAAATGAACTGCACTTCAAAGGCCAAAATATACAACATTTGAATTCACATGTGATTACATAAAAGCTTGTCCAAATTCAGTTTCAAAAATACATCTTCATCCATTCACTTCATATCAAAATCAGTTCAACAATATACTAGCAAATAGATTGCAAACCAAGATGATCTAGAACACCAAAATAAACATAACAACTCTTGAACCATTCACTTCAAATTGCTGACTAAACTCTCCATGGCCTTATTCGTTTTGCTGGAGATTTTAACCTAGGCCTTTTTGGAGAAGTTACCATAGGTTGAGGTTGTGAACTTGAACCTTGATAAGCTTGTGAACTTTGGACAGGTTGTGGAGGAGCTTGTGACCTTGGGGCAGGTTGTGAAGGACCTTGTGAATGTGGGACAGATTGTGAAGGAGCTTGTTTACTTGGGGCAGGTCTTGAAGGAGCTTGTAAACTTGGGGCAGGTCCGGAAGGAGCTTGTGAACTTTGGCCAGCTTGTGAATCAGCAAATAGATTGGTCTTCCTTATGACATAGGGGGCCTGAGCTCCTCTTTTCACCTGTTCCAAGCATAGATCCCTTAAGCCTTCAATAATGCAATGATTGATTCAAAGCACACCACAATAATCCAAGTACTTACATTAAACTTTGGTCTGGCCTGAGTTTGTTGTTGTTCACTGACAACACCTCTGCCTCTCTTAACACCTCTGACAGTTGTTGTTCCACTTGCATTGACACTTGTAGCATCAACATCTCCATTACCAGTTGTAGCTCCTTTTCCCCTTGCACCTCTTCCCCTCACAGCTCCTCTTCCCCTTCTACCGCATCTTGCTCTACCTCTAGGTTGCCCCTTCATTGTCAAGAACAACAAATCACATGTTAATATAGTAAAAACAGTCCAATCACATATTAACATAGCCATTTTCAACAAAAAAAAAATATGTAAACAAACAAATTAAGAACAATTATAACCTGTCCAAGTTGGGGACAGCCAGCAAAATTGTGACCTTCTTGTCCACAGTTGTGGCATGTCATTACAATGCCATACCTTTTAAGTTTTGTTGCCTCTTTTGGTATTTCATCAGCTTCTCTATTTCTGCTAAGTTTGGGCCTTCCTGGTTGGATGCGATAAACAGGTGGCTTGATAGGTACATGCCCTGTTTTTCTCCAATATGCTTGACTAGGCATTGGAGATATATAGCCCTCATAAGCCCTATCATATGCCGGCCTTTTGTAAAGTGCATGCACAAAATCCAGAGGGTTGTGCTCACTCTTTGCTATTGAAGCCAAGACATGTGGACAAGGAATTCCACTTAAGTCCTATTTTCTGCAGGTACATGTATGCCTTTCTAAATCCACAACAAACATAGCTCCCAACATGCTATTAACTTGATACTTCCCCCCACCAGCATACGAAGCTATGCAGTGGCCACTTTCAATTGAATTCTTCTCCACAATACCAAATATTCTTGGACCAACCTTATGGGGCCACACTGTCTCTCTAAGTCTAGCCATTCTAAGCATCAAGTAGGTTCTAATTCTCTCCAAAAGAGTAACAATGGACTTATCTCTTACTTCTAGAATTGCAGCATTAAAACACTCACACAAGTTGTTTAAAAGTATATCACACTTTGGGACTGTACTAAAGTGTGATCTACTCCAATGAGCAGCTGGTCTCTCCTGAAGCCACTTATAAGCTGCCTGAGATTGACCCAACATCTGCTCCATTTCAGCTTCAAATACAGGTATTGTTGTTGCCCTAGCTGCTGCCCAAAACCTCTGCTTGAAAGCTGCACCAGTATGGCCTGCAAGCTTGAAATTATTGTGCAAGTGCCTCACACAATGCCTGTGCTCAGCATTGGGCATCAAAGCATGAAGGGCATTCCCCAAACCCTTTTGCTTATCAGTAATAAAAACCCATCCATTGCCATTTTCAATACCTACATCTTGAAAGAATATGTCAAAGAACCAACCCCAAGTCTCTATATTTTCAACTTCAACAACCGCAAAAGCAATTGGATACATCCCATTATTTCCATCAATCCCAACTGCACTTAGAATCTGTCCTGGATGAGAATCATTAACATGGCACCCATCAAAACCCACCACTGGTCTACATCCTTCCACAAATCCCTTTTTAAGTGCTCCAAAACATACATAAATTCTCTTGAAAATAGGATTCTCACCTTGCAATTCAGTTTTCACAATAACAGTACTTCCAGGGTTATTGCTCTTTAACTCTTCACAATAATCCCACAACTTACCATATTGCTCTTGAATACTACCTTGAATTCTCATTTTTGCAAAACTCTTGGCTTTATAAACTTGAACCTCAGTTACATCTATGGCATAATGTTTCCTTATTAACTTCATGAAATCTGTCACTTTCATATTGGGATTATCTCTTAACTCCTCATCAAACCTCTTAGACAGCCATGATGAAGTGGCATACTTGGTTCTTTGCCTCCTTCCACATGTATGCCTTGGAACATATGTCTTAATCCTTGTACTTGGACATTTCCCCACATGAGAAGCATATAGCATCCAAGGACATGGAACCTTTTGTTTTTTATCTCCTTCACATTTGAGCCTCACCCTATTCGAATCATTCCTCAACCACTTCAATGGCCTTGCACATGAAACTGCATAATACCTTATTGCTTCCCTACACTGCTCCATGTTGGTAAATTCCATTCCCAAATGAAATGTTGGCTTCAGCAAATCAGATTCTCTTCTAAACTGCTTAAATCTAGGAGCTTTTCTTCTGCGGCTACGGTTTTTCACACCTTCACCCTCATCAGATTCTTCATCAAGACTTACAAGATCGTCGGTATTGTAGTCTTCACTGTCAACCTCACCAGGTTCTTCATTGTATTCATCATTTTCTTCATCAACTACATGTTTATCAAACAAGTTATCATCCTCTTCCAAGACTGTCTTCAACCTTTCTTCATCTGACTGCTCGAAGTCGGAGTCAATCAACTCAATGTCTGTCTCACTGTCATCATCTTCAGCCTCTTCTACACTATCATCATCTTCAGCCTCATCATCTTCACTGTCATCTGCCTCATTATCTCCCTCCTTATGTACCTCATGATAACCATCATCATCTAAATCAACATCCACTTCTACAAACTGGTTCCCCAACTCACCAACATCAGTTTCAGTTTCAACTTCTACTTCCAACCCCAATTGTGGAGTAGATGCAGATGCCTGGCTCTCTGGGAAATGCGGTTGATTCTTATATGAGAGATATAAAGGTTGAACTCTAGAAGTAGGTGTATACTCCACAAACTCAACTACATGGGCATCTACTTCAATTGGAACAAACCCCCTTCTTTTGTTCCAGTAGTGGTACTGTATTTTTTATGGTCATATCCTAGAGAGATAGCAACATCAAACAGGTCAAGCATTGACAGGTGGTCAGCATTACAGTTGTCTGCCCAAGTAACCTTACCCCGAACATACTTCCCCTCTGAAATATAACCTCCATGGTGAATTTCTAGGGAGAACAAATCTGGATCACCTAAAAAAAACAGAAAATTATATATAAAACCACTATTTTATCACACCAACTTTTCTTTACTGCCCAACTACCATTCTAAACTTCAAATTCACTCAAGTCCACCGATAATTATGCAGACAAAACAACACAAATGCTTCGGGACCACAAGTGTTTCATATTCAAAATAGCATATCAGACAACACCACAAAATGTGCAAACAACCGACACCAAGGACCACATAAGCTTAAACAATTTCAAATTAGGAAAATCGATTACTTATTGTACTTGGGAGGAGGCCCTCTGTTCCGCACCTGCAAAGGCAACACATCCAGACTCATGCTGCGTCGAATCAAAAGAGCCAAAAGAACCTTTATGAAAAAGCTTTCAGATTCCCTCGATTCCAACCTTCGATTTCGTCCTTTTTCCCGCCCAAATTCCGGTCCCTTTCTAACCCTACCCTACCAATGTGAAAGAGAAGTGCGAAGTGTGTGAGAGAGGAGAGGTTGCTAATTCAATCCGCGCCTAATGCCGAAAATAACCCTCAATCAAGCGTCAACGTGGGTCAAATAGACGGACTAATGGATGAAATGTTCGAACTTTGACGGTGGGAGGAACATTGATAATAAAATTTAATTCGAGCCTTTAATTCGCTAAAAAAAAGGTCAAGGGGTAAATTGAGAATTATGTACAAGTTCAGGGGGCAATTCAGCAGAATACCCTCTAAATAACAATATCAATCAATTAAAGGAAGAGAGCATAGCGTTTCTCATAATTATTTTACTCATCAGTGACTGAGTGAGAGATGAAATGAAACAATTTTTCCTTGTTCTTTGGTGGTCTTCCCCTATTACTCTGCAAATTATTTGTAAACAAAACCAAACAAATACTCAATCTGCGAGAAAAACCGTAAACATATCTTAGAGAGAGAAAGAAAGAGTGGACCTTGGATGTTGGTGGGCAAGAGGAGCTCTGTTTCTGGTCTGGAAGAACAGCCATTTGGCTCTCTAACTTTGGGGTTATGGAGGAGGGTTCTGCTGGACTCGGGTGAAGAAATTGTTTATTTTCAAAGCCGGGCTCCAACCGACGTCGTTTCAAGCCAAGTCATTTAAAAAAATTTGAATGCCCCTGGACCAAAACGACGTCGTTTTGGCCACGAGCTTGAAATAAAAAAAGAAACGCGCGCGCTGCGCATAGCAACACAGCAACAGCGCAACGTCTTTCAGACCTTTCCGTCAAAACACATGGTGTGCCATTGAGGGTTGCACAGCAGCCATCCATGGGGTCGTCTGAGGACCTCCACTGCAAATTTTCCGGTCGGCATGGGGTCACCTGACCCCTCTTGTCTCTCTGTGCGTCCGCCCCTGCATAGGAAGGGGAATTATTTGCGAAGAATCACCTGAGGACCCTGGAAAACGTAGTAGAGTGTGGCATAAAGATGCCTCTAATGTTTTGAGAAAATTAACTGTAAGAAATGTGCTCTTTTATGCGTATGTATTCATAATCGTCTTGTGCATGTGACCAAGGGTCTTATGTGGACCTATTGCCCTCCTTGGTTTAAGCAGGAGGGGCTGAAGACGGATATTGTGCTTTTTAGGGTGTTTTTAAATAAAGTGCATTTCCAATTTCCTGTAAATTTTCGTATTAATTAATAAGTTAATTTGCCGATTGGGTTGTTCAAACAGGTATTCTAGTTAGTTGAGCAATGATTTGAAACTTCGTAACACCTTTACATAACCATATTTCGCCTGAGAGTGACTGGGATGGAATCCGAGCCAACTTGGGTTCTAGCTCTGTAGTGGAAGCTGAGCTGTGGGGATTTACAGCCGATTGTTGAATGGGATTGTAGTTGCTTTGTTGCTCTGATCAAATTCTTCTTCATCTTCTTCTTCTTCTTCTTCTTCTTCAGCTTCTCTGTTAGCATCTTTCATCTCCTCTTCTTCGTCAGCTATCAAGACATTTCCGCTTTCGAGCAAGCACTCCGCCATTCAGCCTTTTCAGTTTTGCACCCATTCAAATTCTTGGAGCAGAGAGAGTGAGAGAGGTGGAGAATACTGAACAACATTCGATTTGGGATGGTCCATTTTCTTCCACAGTGTCTGAGTCGGGAATTTTATCGAACAGTTAGCGAGCATACTTACTAATCCACCCTGGCCCGCTTTTGTGTGGTGAAAACGTAGCTCTGCTCTTTGGTCATCATTAGCTTGGAATCCATGTCCTCATGGGGATAAGTCAATGACACTCCTCTTGACTTTCCTTAGTATTTGCATCGATCCAACCCTACTTTTCTTATCTGTAATCATGCTTTACATTTGCATATGATATTTTGTTTTGGGTTTTAAACTGAAGGCTCACACTCAAAAGACTCAAAATTAAAGTTCCCATTTCCATTTTTGCCTAAATAATTACAATGCAGAAGGCATTCACACAATTTCAAGACCACAAACTAATCATCAAATACTTAAATTTATTCATCAGTCAATACACAGGAAAATAAATTGTTTACATTTGTGCATGAAAAAAATGGTTTGTCTTACATATAGAAGCAGCTTCCTCGTTGACTTGACCCCAAAGACCAAAAGCACAGAGGAAGCTTCCTCTGGAGTTGGATCATGTGTAAATCGTGGCTGCTGGGGCTTTTCGCTTTGATCATCCACCACCCACTTTTCTTATCGTTATTTTGTTCTGCATTTGAATATAATTCTGGGTACTGCCTCTCACAAACACAAACTACATATATATGAACTCTTCCTGATCCATTATTATTACTAGACAGAGATCGAGTGCTTCCAAATGGCTGCTATAATAGCCCAGCCGGATGCTTCTTCCACCTTTTACCGGATACTTATGATTTGTTCTTGAGTTACAGAGGCGAAGATACACGCAAGGGGTTTACGGATCACCTCTACAGGGCTTTGGAGCAGGCTGGATTTCGTTCCCAAATTTTTTTTACTCCTAAAGTATTTGCACTTCTCTAATTCCTTGACATAGTTTTTGGAAGGTATTTATATATTCGTCAACAATTAAGCACACTTCATTATAATTTAAATGAATAATAACAGGGCTACAATATGAAAACAAATTGTGTTGATGCTCAAAATGGCCCGGCCAATATTGAGTCCAACTTAGTGATTAGATGTGCTGAGTCTTCAGCAGAGAAGAGGGCTGAGGCCCTTGGTGAAATGGGTTGGTGAGAGACCTGTAGAAGGTAAAAAGAGGAGAAGCGATCGTCAAGCTTCGGCAAGGGCCATGGACACATTGTGGAAGAATCCGTTTCTCTCCAAAATTTTCAGAGGACCCGGCTCCTTCGAAGGCCTTGCTCCCCTAGGGACCCAACTCCCATCCTATCTGCAACATGCCCAAGTACCCAGGTACCCAGCTACCATGTGTTGACGCAACTCCTAGCTTGCCAACTTGGGGGACTAGGGAGTGCCCTGCGGCTCCCAATGAAGCTGGAATGCTCGGTTACAATTACAAAAACTCACAAGTTCCCAACCCAGAAGTTACTTCTCGACCGCGAACTTGGGGGACTACTGTTTACACCATAATGAACCGAGCAGACCCAGCATCAAAGCGACTAGCACCAAGGCAGCCACGCCTTCTCCCATGCCGAAGGAAGACACACTTCCGAGGTGCCAGACACCTGCCGAAGCTCTCAGCTGCCAAACCTAATCTCCGGGACACGTGTCGCCACCACAACGGCTTGCACAAAGTCCCACATTGGAACTTTGTGCAAAGCTCCCACTTTCACTTCCCTATAAATAGGGAACAGTACCCAGGTAAAACAAAGAGAGAACTACTCTCCCACTTTTACTGTTACTCTGCCAGAATTACTACTCGTAACTGACTTAGGCATCGGAGAGCCTTCGGCCGGCACCACACCGGTGTCCGAAGCTTGACGATCGCTTCTCCTCTTTTTACCTTCTACAGGTCTCTCACCAACCCATTTCACCAAGGGCCTCAGCCCTCTTCTCTGCTGAAGACTCAGCACATCTAATCACTAAGTTGGACTCAATATTGGCCGGGCCATTTTGAGCATCAACAAATTGCAAGTGCCTGTTGATTTAGTGTAATATTAGTGAAGCTTTACATATGGAATTAAGGTTGGATTTTGCTTGTATTTTCTTTCAAGTAACTAAGTAGCAGTTTGAATTAGAAGATTCAATTGCTTACTATCCTATGCTCAATTGACAATAGTATGGGGCCTATCTTTCATTTCAATTGATGATATATCATCCATTGCATTCTTCTAACTATAAACTCACACACAAACTCAAACACATAATGTATACTGTGATATCAACCATTTATAGGTACGAGTCGCAGTTTATCCAAAATATTGTTGAAGAGATTGAAAATAAACTGAATCACACAACACCGAACATTGCTTCCTATGTGGTTGGAATAGATGATCGTGTGCGAGGCATAAACATGTGGTTGAAGGATGGATCAAATGATGTTGGTGTAGCTGTTATCTATGGGATGGGTGGAGTTGGCAAAACCACTATTGCCAAAGCTGCTTTTAAGCAGAACTTTGATAAATTTCAAGGTAGCAGCTTTCTTCCAGATGTTAGAGCAGCTTCAGAACAACCTAATGGTTTGGTTTGCTTGCAAAGAAAGCTTCTTTCGGATATCCAAAAAGGGAAAACAAAGAAAATATACAGCATAGATGAAGGAATGAGCAAGATCAAACTTGTTGTGCGTTGCAAAAGGGTTCTTATAGTCCTTGATGATGTGAACCACTCTGAGCAATTCAATGCAATTCTTGGAATGCGAGAATGGTTTCATCCAGGAGGTAAAATTATCGTAACAACTAGACATGAAAATCTGTTAAATGATCATGCAGTTTATGCAATGTTTAAGGTTAAAGGATTAGGTGAGGGTGAATCACTGGAGCTTTTCAGTTGGCATGCCTTCAAACAAGCGCATCCTATCAAAGGTTACATGAACCTTTCAAGATCTGTAGTACATGGTTAAGTTGTAATACAAACTGCAATGTATAAGCTCTTTTTCTTCCACTCATTGCGGAGATAACTTTCACAAGCGTGGCAGCTATCATGCATTCTTGAGTTTCAGAAGCCTTCAATTGTATGCTATTGGTCAAGGGATAAGAAAATGGATGTTGGGAGTGCAAGTTTGGCAAGTTTGGAAGCCTACGCGGTGAGCAAAAATACACACTAAAATATTTAGTTATAAATGGAAATTTTGATATTTATAAAGTCAAAGCGTTTAGAATCAAAAATGGACAAAAGAAAAAAAAACACAAGGTGAAATCTGGGAATCCTAAATTCCTAATTTGTTTGTCCACACGGCACGGGTATTCAAGAATTAAATAAATAAATAAAAAAAATTTCTTCCTATTTTGTTTAAGAAAAGGATGAAATAAAAACTTTTGGCTTTGAAGGAGAGAAAAAGACAGCTGACTACACTCTGCAGCAGTGCACATACTTAAATCTTTAAAAGTCGCTTTCTCTCTCGGTAATCTCCGCCATATCCAAATGGCTTCCTCAGCTCCTCTCTCTCAAACCAAACCCTACCAAAACCTCCATTAATCCCCACAACTCCTTCATCTTCCTTCTCTTTCTGTCTCTCTCTCTCTCTCTCTCTCTCTCTCTCTATACATATCTATTTATCTACCTACTCTCTCTCTCTCTCTCTCTCTCTCTCTCTCTCTCTCTCTCTCTCTCGCGCTATATATGTACAATGGCTCCAACACCTCCACACTGTTCAACACAGCGACAAAGCCGTATCAAACCCACCGATACCCACAAAACCAGCACCTAAAATCTCAGCGCCAGAGCCGCCAAAGCAATCAATGGACTAAGCAACAAGTTTCTCTCCCAAAGCCTTTGCCTTTACCATCCCAAGCACCACGCACTGCCGCAAAAACACCCACTGCCACACCCATTTCCTCCTTTTCCTCTCTCTGCCCTCTCCCTCATCCAAAATCCGACCTTGTCACCCCTTTTTCGGGCCGCCGCTCCACCCGATTCGTCTCCAAAATGCACTTGGGCCGCCCCAAAACTACCATGGGATCCTACCGCTCTCCGCTTGCTGAGGAGGCCCTGCACCAAGCCGTCCAATTCGGTAACGACGATCTTGCTCTTGATGATATAAGGGTAAGGGTGTGCTATCAACTAGTGATCAAGATATAACAATCCAACAGGAAGCATCTCCTTGGAGGCAGAATGTGCTTGGTGGAGATGTGTCTGTGTCTGCTTCAAAGTATCAACTGCAGACGGGCAAATACTTTCTTTGTAATTATAAGGACCAATATCAATTCAGATTGAGCTCGGAGAACCCAGCTCATCTTGATTTTCAATAGGAGCCTAAGACCTCCATCAATTTTTGTTTAGGCTGGACGATGATTCCATTTGTTCTAAATATGAATTTTTGCACTGATCTTTATGTCATTGGCGGTTTGCAAACGATTAATTAGGGACAGGGGAAGAACAGAAGCAGCCCTATACCCCGCGGGGGAATACGTTTCATATTGTGTATGAAAGACGGATAGGTATGACGAGCTGCAACACAAGTTGGGACTGCTTTTTTTTTCTTTTTTTTGAACAATTTTTTGAGTTATTATTATGTAAGGTGTTGCAAAGACCGATAGGTATGAGCTGCACCATAAATTGACTGCAACTTTTCTTAGGCGCTGAACTATGCATGCGCGCTTATCCACGAAGATATTCGTGTTTCGATGCCGGCTCAAGAAATGCCCATGAAACAATTCTCTAAGAGCAACTCCACCCATTTGCCCTTAGCCATGGTAAGGGTGGAGCTAGGGCAAGCACTATTCACGTGAATAGTACTTGCCCTTGCAACTAGTAAATTGTGTCTCCACCCGTTGCCTTTAGCCATGGCAATTACTATTCATTTTTTTGTTTTTTCCTCCTATTTTTTAATGAAAATAATTAATTTGGGTAATATTTTCAGATAAGATTTTCGGATTCCTACGTGTCAAGACTATTCATAATCAGATAAAATTTTCGGATAAGATATTTGGATTCAAATTTCGGATTAATTTCAAAGTTCAAATTTCAGATAAATTTGGGTTCAAATTTCAGATAAATTTGGGTTCAAATTTCGGATGAATTTCAAATTTCAGATAAGATTTTCATCCAATAAAATCAAGCCACGTGGCATGTCTATCTTGCCAAATTTTTCTATAAAATCAGAATCTCAGCTCATACATGAATTACAACAACTTTAAAAGAAAACATGAAAAATACAAATACATAAAAGGTAGGCTAACAAATTTAATGGTTTCCATCATTTAACCAATCCGTGTTGCTAGGCCCATCATCCCGGAAAAGTTTTCTTCTCATAACATCCCTTCGTTCTAGTTTCCAAAATTGTTTTGTTTCAGGGGACATATGACTTGTATCCATGGCCATGGTTTCCCGATCCGTGTTGTCTATATCTTTTTTGCGCAAATACTCCCTTTCTCGTGCATACTCAGCTTGAAGGGTCAACTCGTTATCTTGGCGTTTTTGCTCCATTTCAATTCTTAGGCCATTTTGCCTTGCAATTTCCTCCAAAAACTTTGAATTATAATTGCTTGAATTACCCACTTTCTTTGCCTTCGCGGCCTTTCGGCCAATGGGCCTCGGCTCCTTTTCCATGGGTGAGTCTTGACTCATAGGAGAATCAAGAGGTGAATCCGGTGCCATTGAATCACGGAGTGGCGTCTCGTTTAATACAACGTCGGGACCCGTTGGAATAATTATGAACCGTTTGCAATATTTGACCACCTCCCAACATTCATGATGGGTGAAACTTTTTTTGCCACCCCCGGTTGCACCGAACCACATTTGTGCTTGTATAATCTATTTAACAAAAAAATGGAAATGCAATAAATATTTAAAATATATTGGATATGCAAGTAACAAAAAATATAATAATGAAAATGCAATTAACCTTACAAATAAATTAGAAGTGCAAGAAAATTAAGAAACAAGTGGAAATGCAAGAAATATTAACAACATATTGAAAATGCAAGACATATGAACAAAATATTTAAATTGCAATAAATATTAACAAAATATTGATAATGCAAGAAATATGAACAAAATATTTAAAATGCAAGAAATATTAACAAAATATTGAAAATGCAAGCAATATTAACAAATTATATATATTAGGAGATTAAACTTAATAAAACAAAAATTATAAAATACTTACCTCGTTAGTGCGATTTTGCCCGCTTCTATAGTTGTCCATCGCTTTTGCTAGGGCATTTCTCCATTTTCCCAACTCTTTATTCAGGATTTTCCACCTACTGGATAACGCCATCTCCGTACGAGTAGACCCCGGAATTTTTTCACAAAATTCGGCATGAATTTTTTTCCACATATGAAAAAATTTCATCTCATTGCCGGACACGGGACAATGACAAATTTGGAGCCAAGCCTCACACAATGAAACATCTTCCATGGTGCTCCAAGCCCCTCCGGTTTCGATAGAAGAAGCCATAAAAATATGAAATCAAAATACTAGATGAAAAAGAGGAAAATGTTGAGTATAAAGAGTGAATAATGGTAGAAGTAGAAGAAAATGTATGAGTATTGGTGTTGAAAGTGAAGGGTATTGATAGGTATTTATAGAAAAAAAAAAATCAGAATTTTTTAGAATTTTTTAAAAAAATTTACGATTTTTTTTCATATTTTTATTGCCCAAAAAAGCCTCAGCTGTTGGATTAATTTGGAAAAGCAGATCGGAAGGCTGGGGAGGCGACACGTGGCAGCGTACCGTTGGAGCTGACGTCAGCGCGCGCTGGTTTAAATTTTTTTTACCGTTGGCGCGTGCAATGCACGCGCCAACGGTAAAAAAAATTTGAACTGCGCTCGCTGACGTCAGCAACACGCGAGTTGGACCTGGGGCTGGTCTCGCCTTCGGGCTGGCCCGAGTTGGTGGGTCCCACACCACCCCCGGGCCTGGGCTGAACGCTGGAGCAACTTTTTTTTTTTCCTGCCTTCGCCTCGGGCTGGGCTCCCTCGGTGGAGCTAGTCTAACAGCATTCACGTTGGAATTCCATGGCACTTTGACAATGCATGTTTGAGAAAATGCTCCTACCCCTTCCTAACTTTGACCACACAAAAAAAAAAAAAAAAAAAAAGAACATTTGAGTGAAATTAAAAAACAAACCACAAGAGGAAATGCTCCTACCCCTTCCTAACTTTAACAATGCATGTTTGAGAAAATGCTCCTTTTGGTTTCGCTGTCAACCTGGGGAAAGGACAAATCCTTGAAGCTGAGCTGTGGGGTTTATTTTTTGGTCTAAAATTAGCTACCACAAGAGGAATAATGGATATTGTTGTTGAAATGGATTCTATCAATGCCGTTAATCTTATCTTGAGTAATGATCTGAATATTTGTCATCCTATGGCTGGTTTGGTTCACAGCTGCAAGAGACTTCTGAGCCAAATTCCAAAATGTTTTCTTCACCACATCTACAGAGAAAAGAACGCTGTAGCTGACAGATTGGCTGCTTGGAGCCACGACATTGATCTGGGGTGCTGGTTTCTTGAGGATAATCCGACTTGGCTTAGGCCTCTGTTATTGGATGACTCAATAGGGGTTACTAAGACCCGTATTATTAGTTCTATTTAGCTGTTTTTGTCCTTTTCTGGGGTTTTATACCCCCCTGTTTCACCAAAAAAAAAAAAAAAACAAAAATTAGTAGCGAACCAAAAGGAGAAAATTAAAAGCAAACCACAAGTACCAATTGTGACTTTTGGCCTTCTTTCTTAGCATTAAACTTTTCTTCTTCAGCTTCTCTGTTAGCATCTCCTGCCTCCTCTTCTTCATCAACTTTCAAGACCTTTCTGCTTTCGAGCAAATGCTCAGCCCTGCAGCTTTTTGAGTTTTACACCCTTTCAGATTCTTGGAGCCAGAGAGAGCGCAAGGTTTCAATCCAATTGAAATTTGAACATGACGGAGACGGAGAGCAACTATAATTATCAACTAGAGGTGGAGAATGCACAACATTTAATTTGAGAGAATGGTCCCAAATGGTCCTCATTAACTCTGACTTGAAACTTTCATGGAGATAAGTCATCAACATTGACTTTGACTCCACCTGGCTTTAGTTATGCTCCACTGGCTGTTGTTTTTCATTTATATTCTTAGTATATTAATCTGTCATACACATTATTTAACTATTCATCAAGTACTTGACCACTTTTTCCACTAGCTAGTTTTCAATCAATGAATCATTTAGTCAATATGCTTGAACATGTATATTTCCATTTGCATCACAAGTGAGCATACTGTAGTCCATTTATTACTGAATATATCATCTATATTCTTGAATGACCATATTTTTCATCTCCGCAATTTAGTCTAACTTTTAATTTCGCTTTTAAATTTTTCAGTAGTTAATGATGAAAAATATAAAGTCACACGTCGGAAACTTGACTAAATAAATTACAACTTATAATAAGTGGTTTCGTTCATAATAACACCAATATCTTTTGTAATAAAACCCAACATCTACTGAACTTTGTACTTGATTAAGTTATGAACAATATTGATATTGCTAATAATAAACGACTAATTCATCTTTCTGAATTTTAATGAAACGATATCAGTATTGCTTCTAGTAACCGTATATCTAGAATTTAGTAGTGGACCGGTGTTCAATTCATATGGAGGAAGCTTCGTCCTCAATACATCTCTCGCATCTCAGTGTGAAAATCGAGATCATAAATGCTCAGTGGCTGGTGGGGCAATAGATATTGACTTTGTTACTTATCACTTTGGTCACTAACTTTGTGACTTCGTCATGGGTTCCTGTTTTTCTTATCTTTATTCTGTTCTCTTTTATAGAGCAAGATTTTATTTCTCAGACACAAACACAAGCTGAACATACAAATGGCTGCTACCAGCACGCAGCAGGATCCGTCCTCTCACCGGTGCACTTATGATGCATTCTTGAGCTTCAGGGGCACAGATACACGCAAGGGATTTACTGATCACCTTTACAGGGCTTTGGAGGTGGCAGGGATCCACACTTTTAGAGATGATGACGAAATCGAAAGAGGAGCAAATATTTCAGCAGAGCTTCAAAAAGCAATACAAGAGTCTCGAGTATCCATCATTGTCTTCTCCAAGGACTACGCTTCCTCGAGATGGTGCCTGGATGAACTAGTGACGATCATGGACCGTAGAGAAACTAATGAGCACATGGTTATGCCGATTTTCTATGATGTGGATCCATCCCATGTCAGGAACCAGACAGGAATTTTTGAACAAGCTTTTGCCAGACACCAACAGCGCTTCAACAAGGAGATGGACAAGGTGGAGAAGTGGAGAAAAGCTCTCAGAGATGTTGCAGATTTGGGAGGGATGGTTTTAGGAGATCGGTACTTTTTCATTCCCAAAATGGTGGTTTTCACTCTATCTTGGATAGTTTTTAAATTAGATTATAGTGAAGCTTTTTCTTTACTCTCTTGTAGTTGTTAGATGGCAGCACTTATGTTTTGAAAGTTCATTGGCTTAATATCATTCATTTCAACCTATGATATATATATCAATTCTCTTCTATAAAATAAAAATAAAAATAATAAAGAAATAAGTTTCTTTTTGTTGAAAAGAAATAACTTGTTGTGCCTTGTGTGTTTTGATATCAATAATTTATAGGTACGAGTCGCAGTTTGTCCAAGATATAGTTGAAATTATTGGAAATAAACTGGATCACACATGGAATAGGAGATTAAGAGTCGATCCCTATGTAGTTGGAATGGATTATCGTGTGAGAGGCCTAAACATGTGGTTAGAAGATGGATCAAGTGATGTTGGAGTAGCTGTAGTCTATGGGATGGGTGGAATTGGCAAGACCACCATTGCCAAGACTGCTTATAACCAGAACTACAATAAATTTCAAGGTAGCAGCTTTCTTGCAGATATTAGAGCAACTTCAAAACTTCCCAATGGTTTTGTACACTTGCAAAGGAACCTTCTTTCAGATCTCCAAAAGGGGAAAGCAAAGAAAATATACAGCTTGGATGAAGGAATAACAAAGATCAAACGGGCGATACGTTGCAAAAGAGTTCTTATTGCTCTTGATGATGTGGACAACTTGGAACAATTCAATGCAATTCTTGGAATGCGAGAATGGCTTCATCCAGGAAGTAAAATAATCATAACAACTAGACATGAACATTTGTTAAAGGCTCATGAGAATTATGCAATATTGTTTAAGGTGGAAGGGTTGCATGAGTATGAATCACTTGAGCTTTTCAGTTGGCATGCCTTTAGACAACCCCATCCTAGCGAAGGTTACATGGATCTTTCAAGACCTGTAGTGCAACACTGTGGAGGGGTTCCATTAGCTCTTCAAGTTCTAGGATCTTCTCTATTTGGTAAAGCTGCAGATGTATGGAAAAATGCATTACAGAACTTAGATGTAATTACTGAAGGAAAAATTCAAAAGATTCTCAGAATAAGCTTTGATTCTCTGCAAGATCATGACAAACGTCTGTTCCTCCATATAGCCTGTTTCTTCGTAGGAAAAGACAATGATTTTTCAACTACAGTCCTTGATGAATGTGAGTTTGCCACAAACATTGGAATGCAAAATCTGGTTGATAGATGTTTGCTGATAATTGATGGATTCAACAAGTTAACCATGCACCAATTACTTCAAGACATGGGAAGGGGAATTATTCGCGAAGAATCGCCTGAGGATCCTGGAAAACGTACTAGAGTGTGGAATAAAGATGCCTCTAATGTTTTGAGAAAATTAACTGTAAGAAATATCTTCTTTTACGTCTATGTATTCGTAATTGTGTTGTGCATGTGACAAGTTACTTACCCAATGTTCTTATTTGTTACCAGGGTACAGAAACTATTAAGGGCCTCGTGCTCAACATTCCTATGTTAATAAAAGATGAGTCTTCTAAGATAATATTCAGTGGAAGTAACAGAAAAAGATTCCATGTTGAAGATTATGATGGAAACTGTTCAAGCAGCCGACGTCGGCTTGGTTTCTTCTCCTGGCAGTCAATTACAAACTCATTTCCTGTATCAAATGAGATAGGTTTCAAAACAGAGGCATTTAGAAGGATGCACAATCTTGAACTCCTGCTGCTTGATAATGTAAAAATCAGTGGAGGCTATGAAGATTTCCCAAAAAATTTAATATGGTTGTCTTGGCGAGGATTCGCTTTAAAGTCATTACCAACCAATTTTTACTTGGAAAATCTAATTGTTCTTGACTTGCGGAACAGCAGCCTCCAACATGTTTGGAAGGGAACTAGGGTATGCTACTAATATCTCTCTCTCTCTCTCTCTCTCTCACACACACACACACACACACTGAGACAAATTTAAAGATGATTATATATTTATAGAAACTAATTACTTCTTTTTTAAAACAGTTTCTTCTAAGACTGAAAATCTTAAATCTCAGTCATTCACATGGCCTTGTGACAACCCCTGACTTGTCAGGACTCCCTAACCTCGAGAGATTAATTCTTAAAGATTGCATAAATTTGAAAGAGGTGGATGAATCCATTGGAGATTTGGAGAAACTTGTTTTCTTGAATCTAAAAGATTGCAAAAATCTCATGAAGCTTCCAATAAGAATTAGTATGCTGCGATCTCTCCAGAAACTTATTCTCTCTGGTTGCCCAAATCTTGTGCTGCCTGCCAGTATGATTGTTAAAAATCAGTCAGACTCTGTACCTAGTGACATGAAGCAACTCAGTCTGTTATCTGCAGTTAAATCGTGGCAATCAATCCGATCATGGGTATTGCCAAGAAAAAATCTCCAACTTACCAGTGCAAGTTTGCCACAATTTTTAAAAAGCTTAAGTATGGCATACTGCAATCTGTCAGAAATTCCCGATGGTCTTAGTAGCCTATCCTCATTGAAGCATTTGAATCTAAGTGGAAACCCATTTTTGAGCCTAAACATGAATGGTCTTAGTAAGCTCCAGAGTCTTTTGTTGGATGGTTGCACAAACCTCGAAATGCTTGCCGAGCTCCCACCGAGTGTAGAGAGATTGCAAGCATGGGAATGTACTTCATTGAAAAGAGTACAAACTTACTTACCCAACAAGTTATCAATGGGACATGAGGTTTTGAGATGCGAGAATTTAGTTGAATTTCAAAACGTGTTCAAAACAAGACCGTTGAGAAGCTTCGACATAGAAATGATCAAAGATATCGGTCTGTTCAATTTGGAATCCATAGGAAGCACTGAAGTTGAAATGATCAACTACTTGACACGTACAACGAGGAAGGGTCCTCTCCAGGTTCTCTCTCTCTCTCTCTCTCTCTCTCTCTCTCTCTCATGTATTGTATAGTTTTTTATGATGACTATGATTTTCTGTGGCCTGGAACATATATAAATCTGTCCATGCATGCATGAAACAGGGACTGGATGAATGTGGTATATTTAGCATATTCCTTCCTGGGAGCGAGGTTCCAGATTGGTTCTGCTACAAGTCGAGCATGGGTAACTCTGAGCTGTCTATAACTATACCTCCACATCTTAATTTAAAGATCCGAGGCCTAAATGCATGTGTTGTTTATGCACAAGGTAAGGTTCTTGTTGAGGATTTGAAATGTTACTCGGTCGTTCCCTTTCTTCGCATCAGCAATGAGACCAAGGGTTTTAAGTGGACCTATTTGCCAGTCACAATAGGGTTTCCAAAAGAGAAGGAAGACATGTTATGGCTTAGTCATTGGCGATTCACAAACGATGAATTGGAGGGTGGGGAAGAAATACGTGTTTCAGTTAGAGATGAATCCGATAGTTTCTGGACAAAGGAATTTGGAATCCAGCTTGTGTACGAGCAGAATAATAATGAGGGTACTGTAACTGAAGATATAACCACAATGTTCCAGCATGAAACAACTCCTCCTTCGACCCAGAATCATGTCGTTGCTGGAGATGTGTCAGCGTCAGCATCAAGGTTTGAGTCGGTTAAGATGGGTGAATACGTTATTTGTAATCATAGTCATATAGGAGTCGTCTCATACATAGACATATAGGATAAGCATCAAAGTTTGAGTTGGAAAAGCTGCAGATGTATGGAAAAGTGCATTACAAGTGAACCATGCACCAATTACTTCAAGACAGGAAGGGGAATTATTTGCGAAGAATCACCTGAGGACCCTGGAAAACGCAGTAGAGTGTGGCATAAAGATGCCTCTAATGTTTTGAGAAAATTAACTGTAAGAAATGTGCTTTTTTAATTGTGTGTATTCATAATCGTCTTGTGCATGTGGCCAAGGGTCTTATGTGGACCTATTGCCCTCCTCTGTTTAAGCAGGAGGGGCTGAAGACGGATATTGTGCTTTATAGTATACTTATTTTATATGCCTGAATTATTTTATATTAATACATTATGCCTGAATATGCCCTAAGGTGCTTATTTTGGTTGTTATGAGGAGCCCTTTGATTTGATTCAGGACGTCATGTTAGCTTTGTGAAATTTTAGCAAGTAACCAACATCTTGACATGTTTGACTTTTAGAATTCCATCACTTGACAGGGGCCGAGCACTCCAGAGGGCATCAACTGGGTTGTTAAAACAGGTATTCTAGTTGAGCAATCATCTTCGTAACACCTTTACATAACCATATTTCGCCTGAGAGTGACTGGGATGGAATCCGGGCCAATTTGGGGTCTAGCTCTGTAGTGGAAGCTGAGCTGTGGGGATTTACAGCCGATTGTGTTTTGCTTGGGATTCAAGGTGCAGGCTCCTTGAGGTTGAATGGGATTGTAGTTGCTTTGTTGCTCTGATCAAATTCTTCTTCTTCTTCTTCTTCAGCTTCTCTGTTAGCATCTTTCATCTCCTCTTCTTCGTCAGCTATCAAGACATTTCCGCTTTCGAGCAAGCACTCAGCCATTCAGCCTTTCAGCCTTTTCAGTTTTGCACCCATTCAAATTCTTGGAGCAGAGAGAGTGAGAGAGGTGGAGAATACTGAACAGCATTCGATTTGGGATGGTCCATTTTCTTCCACAGTGTCTGAGTCGGGAATTTCATCGAACAGTTAGCGAGCATACTTACTAATCCACCCTGGCCCACTTCTGTGTGGTGAAAACGTAGCTCTGCTCTTTGTTCATCATTAGATTGGAATCCAAGTCCTCACGGAGATAAGTCAATGACACTCCTCTTGACTTTCCTTAATATGTGCATCGATCCAACCCTACTTTTCTTATCTGTAATTATGCTTTACATTTGCATATGATATTTTGTTTTGGGTTTTAAACTGAAGACTAACACTCAAAAGACTCAAAATTAAAGTTCCCATTTCCATTTTTTTTTCCTAAATAATTACACAATTTCAAGACCACAAACTAATCAACAAATACTTAAAAGTTTTCAATTAATTAGCTTTCAGTCTATATCATAAATATTTGGGTGGACTTGGCCTCTTATTCATCAGTCAATACACAGAAAAATAAATTGTTTACATTTGTGCATGAAAAAAATTGTTTGTCTTACATATAGAAGCAGCTTCCTCGTTGACTTGACCTCAAAGACAAAAAGCACAGAGGAAGCTTCCTCTGGAGTTGGATCATATGTATAAATCGTGGCCTGGTGGGGCTTTTCACTTTGATCATCCACCACCCACTTTTCTTATCGTTATTTTGTTCTCTCCATTTGCATATAATACTGGGTACTGCCTCTCACAAACACAAACTACATATATAAACTCTTCCTGATCCGTTATTATTACTAGACAAAGATCAGTGCTTCCAAATGGCTGCTATAATAGCCCAGCTGGATGCTTCTTCCACCTTTTACCGGTGTTCTTATGATGTGTTCTTGAGTTACAGAGGCAAAGATACACGCAAGGGGTTTACGGATCACCTCTACAGGGCTTTGGAGCAGGCTGGATTCCACACCTTTAGAGACGATGATGAGATCAAGAGAGGAGCAAACATTGCAGCTGAGATACAGAGAGCAATACAAGAATCACGAGTATCGATAATTGTCTTCTCGAAGAACTACGCTTCCTCAACATGGTGCTTGGACGAACTTGTGAAGATCATGGAACGTAGAAAAGCTGATGATGGACTCATGGTGATGCCAGTTTTCTATGATGTGGATCCATCCCATGTTAGGAAGCTGACTGGTAGTTTTGCAAATGCGTTTTCTGGACCTGAAGAGCACTTCGAGGACATCGACAAGGTGGAGGGGTGGAGAAGAGCTCTTAGAGATGTAGCAGATCTGGGAGGGATGGTCTTAGGAGATCGGTAATTTCATTCCCAAAAACTTCTTACTCCATGGTTGATTTTTATTCTAAAGTATTTTCACTTCTCTAATTCCTCAACATAGTTTTTGGAAGGTATTTATATATTCGTCAACAATTAAGCACAATTCATTAGAATTTAAATGAATAATAACAGGAATCCTAGCTCAAAACAGCTACAATATGAAAACAAATTGCAAGTGCCTGTTGATTTAGTGTAATATTAGTGAAGCTTTATATATGGAATTAAGGTTGGATTTTGCTTGTATTTTCTTTCAAGTAACTAAGTAGCAGTTTGAATTAGAAGATTCAATTGCTTACTACCCTATGCTCAATTGACAATACCATGGGGGCTATCTTTCATTTCAATTGATGATATATCATCCGTTGCATTCTTCTAACTATAAACTCACACACAAACACTCAAACACTTAATGTATACTGTGATATCAACCATTTATAGGTACGAGTCGCAGTTTATCCAAAATATTGTTGAAGAGATTGAAAATAAACTGAATCACACAACACCGAACATTTCTCCCTATGTGGTTGGAATAGATAATCGTGTGCGAGGCATAAACATGTGGTTGAAGGATGGATCAAATGATGTTGGTGTAGCTGTTATCTATGGATGGGTGGAGTTGGCAAAACCACTATTGCCAAAGCTGCTTATAAGCAGAACTTTGATGAATTTCAAGGTAGCAGCTTTCTTCCAGATGTTAGAGCAGCTTCAGAACAACCTAATGGTTTGGTTTGCTTGCAAAGAAAACTACTTTCGGATATCCAAAAAGGGAAAACAAAGAAAATATACAGCATAGATGAAGGAATGAGCAAGATCAAACTTGTTGTGCGTTGCAAAAGGGTTCTTATAGTCCTTGATGATGTGAACCACTCTGAGCAATTCAATGCAGTTCTTGGAATGCGAGAATGGTTTCATCCAGGAAGTAAAATTATCATAACAACTAGACATGAAAATCTGTTAATTGATCATGCAGTTTATGCAATGTTTAAGGTTAAAGGATTAGGTGAGGGTGGAATCACTGGAGCTTTTCAGTTGGCATGCCTTCAAACAAGCGCATCCTATCAAAGGTTACATGAACCTTTCAAGATCTGTAGTACAACACTGTGAAGGCCTTCCACTAGCTCTCCAAGTTTTGGGATCTTCTCTATTTGGAAAAAGTGTAGATCTATGGCAAAGTGCATTACAGAAGTTGCACGTGATTCCTGATGACAAGATTCAAAAGATTCTTAGAATAAGCTTTGATTCTCTAAAAGATGATCATGACAGGAATTTATTCCTTCATATTGTCTGTTTCTTCATAGAAAAGAAGATGGGTTATACAATTACAGTACTAGACAATTTAAATTTTTACACAAGGATTGGAATTCAAAATCTAGTTGATAGATGTCTAGTGGAAATTGATATAGACAACAGGTTGATCGTCTATCAATTACTTAGAGACATGGGAAGGGCAATTATTCGTGAAGAATCACCCGAGGACCCTGGAAAGCGTAGTAGAGTGTGGCATAAAGATTCCTCTGACGTTTTGAGAAAATTAACTGTAAGAAACTTGCTCTCTTTTATATTTGTGCAATGCTTGTGAACTTGTTACTTACCAGATGTTCTGATTTCGTAGCAGGGAACAGAAACTATTAAGGGCCTCATGCTCAACCTTCCAAGCGAGGCAATATTTAGTACAAGTAACCAAAAGCGGCGCCATGTTGAAGACTTTGATGGAAATTGTTCGAGACGACGTCGACTTGGTTACTCTTGGATATCTATTAACTCTTCCTCAACAAATTCAACTGCTGCATCAAATGAGGTGGACTTCAAGGCAGAGGCATTTAGAAGAATGCACAATCTTGAACTGCTCCTGCTCGAAAATGTAAAAGTCAGTGGAGATTATGAAGATTTTCCAAAAAAATTAATATGGTTGTGCTGGCGAGGATTCCCTTTAAAATCAATACCAGAAAAATTTTATTTGGAAAATCTAGTTGGTCTTGACTTGCGAAATAGCAACCTACAACATGTTTGGAAGGGAACCAGGGTATGATACTAATCTCTCTCTCTCTCTCTCTCTCACTCTTCACAAGTTTAGGTATCATTATATATACTCAACCAAACTAATTGCCATCTTTTTCAAACAGTTTCTTCTAGGACTGAAAATTCTTAATCTCAGTCATTCGCATAGCCTTGTGACAACCCCCGACTTGTCAGGAGTCCCTAACCTTGAGAAATTGATTCTTAAAGACTGCATAAATTTGGTTGTGATTGATGAATCCCTTGGAAACCTAGAGAAACTCATCTTCTTGAATCTAAAAGACTGCAGAAGTCTCATGAAGCTTCCAACAAGAATTACCATGTTGAGATCTCTTCAGGAACTTGATCTTTCTGGGTGCTCAAAGCTTGTGCTTCATACCAGTACGACTGCTGCTAATCACTTACACTTTACAACTAGAGTTAGGAAGAAATTAAATATGTTATCAGAAAAAATATGGCAATCGACATGGTCATGGAGGTCATGGGTATCAACAAGAAATAAGCTTGAATTAGCCAGTTTGTCCATGGAAATCTGGCCAAATTGCTTAGGAACCTTAAGTCTGGCTGACTGCAATCTGTCAGAGATTCCTGGTGATCTTAGTATCTTGTCCTTGTTGAAGCATTTGAATCTAAGTAGAAACCCAATTCTGAGGCTACCAGAAAACATGAACGGTCTTATTATGCTCCAGACTCTTGAGATACAAGGTTGCGCAAAGCTACGCACTCTTCCAAAGCTCCCACGGAGTCTAAGAAAATTGCATGCAAGTTATTGTACATCACTGGAAAGAATAACGAGTCTACCAAACATGTTTGAATCATTGGATTCAAGTCTTTGGAAATGCAAGAAATTAGTTGAAGTTCAAAGCTTGTTCGATATAAAACCGTTGAAAAGGGTTGACATAGAAATGATCAGGGATATGGGCCTGTTTAATTTGGAATCCACAGGCGTAGGTACTGAGGTTGAAATGACCAATTACCTGACATGTACAACAAGGAACGGCCCCCTCCAGGTTCTCTCTCTGTCTCGGTCTTTGTCTCTCTGTATATAGTCTATACATATATACTCTCTCTCTCTCTCTCTCTCTCTCTTTATGTTTGCATAATTAACTTGTCATTGGAATATATGATTTACATGAAACAGGGACTCTATGAATGTGGCATATTTAGTATTTTCGTTCATGGAAACAAGATTCCAGATCGGTTCACATACAGGAGCATGGGTAAATCTGTTTTGTCTATCATTCTACCTTCACATTTTAATCTCAAGATCCGAGGCTTAAATATATGTGTTATGCATTCACGCTGCCCATTTTGGTTTAGTAGTAGAAACTTTCTTAAAGTCAGTAATGAGACCAAAGGTCTTAAGTGGACCTATTGCCCAGTTGCAGCAGGTCTCCCAAAAAAGAACCAAGACATGCTATGGCTAAGCCACTGGCGGTTTGAAAATGATGAATTGGAGGAAGGAGAACAAGTACATGTTTCAATAAATGAGGAATTTAGTTTCTGGGCAAAGGAGTTCTGTATCCAGCTTGTGTACGAGAAGGACCCATCAAATAGTGAAGATATAATAATCCAACAGGAAACACCTCCTTCGAGCCAGATTGCTGCTGTTGGAAATGTATCAGCATCAGCGTCCAAGTATCAATTCTGGACGGGCAAATACTTTCTATGTAACCATCGGGCTCGTATTCATCAACATCAATTCTCTAGGAGGCAGACGAACCCATCTTATCTTGAACATTACAAGCCCGAGACGGATACCTTTCATTACTTATTTGATCAAGATGTTCATCCTCAGGTCAATCATTCCATCTATTCGGAAGAATCTTAGACTGCTCCACTCCTTTTATATATGACATTCCAACAGGAAACACCTCAATGTTTGTCAGCCTCAGCGTCAAAGTATCAAGTCTGGACGGGCAAATACTTTCTCTGTAACCATTGTTTTTTTAATTTTTATTTTTATTTATTAAATATGAAACATTGCTAATTCACTATGATCACGCACCCATTATTTCTCATTGTTTTTATCTTTGGTTTCTTCTCCCCTTTCATATAATACAAACTGCAATGTATAAGCTCTTTTTCTTCCACTCATTGCGGAGATAACTTTTACAAGCGTGGCAGCTATCATGCATTCTTGAGTTTCAGAAGCCTTCAATTATATGCTATTGGTCAAGGGATAAGAAAATGGATGTTGGAGTGGACTTTACTGGGGCAAGTTTGGCAAGTTTGGGAGCCTACGCGGTGAGCAAAAATACACACTAAAATATTTAGTTATAAATGGAAATTTTGATATTTATAAAGTCAAAGCGTTTAGAATCAAAAATGGACAAAAGAAAAAAAAAACACAAGGTGAAATCTGGGAATCCTAAATTCCTAATTTGTTTGTCCACACGGCACGGGTATTCAAGAATTAAATAAATAAATATTTTTTTTCTTCCTATTTTGTTTAAGAAAAGGATGAAATAAAAACTTTTGGCTTTGAAGGAGAGAAAAAGACAGCTGACTACACTCTGCAGCAGTGCACATACTTAAATCTTTAAAGGTCGCTTTCTCTCTCTGTAATCTCCGCCATATCCAAATGGCTTCCTCAGCTCCTCTCTCTCAAACCAAACCCTACCAAAACCTCCATTAATCCCCACAACTCCTTCATCTTCCCTCTCTCTCTCTCTCTCTCTCTCTCTCTCTCTCTCTAGCTATATACCTACAATGGCTTCAACGCCTCCACACTGTTCAATCACAGCGACAAAGCCGTATCAAACCCACCGATACCCACAAAACCAGCACCTGAAATCTCAGCGCCAGAGCCGCCAAAGCAATCAATGGACGAAGCAACAAGTTTCCCTCCCAAAGCCTTTGCCTTTACCATCCCAAGCACCACGCACTGCCGCAAAAACACCCACTGCCACACCCACTTCCTCCTTTTCCTCTCTCTGCCCTCTCCCTCATCCAAAATCCGATCTTGTCACCGCTTTTTCGGGCCGCCGCTCCACACGATTCGTCTCCAAAATGCACTTGGGCCGCCCCAAAACTACCATGGGATCCTACCGCTCTCCGCTCGCCGAGGAGGCCCTGCACCAAGCCGTCCAATTCGGTAATGACGATCTTGCTCTTGATGATATTTTGCTTAGTTTTCACTCCAGGCTTTGCGGGTCTGATGATTACACTTTTTTATTTCGAGAGCTTGGGAATAGAGGAGAGTGTTGGAAAGCGATTCGGTGCTTTGAGTTTGCAGTGAGGCGTGAGAAAAGGAGAACTGAGCAGGGGAAATTGGCTAGTTCTATGATTAGTACTCTTGGTAGGTTAGGAAAGGTTGAGCTTGCTAAGAATGTGTTTCAAACGGCTGTTAATGAGGGGTATGGAAAGACTGTTTATACGTATTCAGCGTTGATTACCGCTTATGGGCGAAATGGGTATTGTGAGGAGGCTATCAGAGTGTTTGAGTCGATGAAAGATTCGGGCTTGAAGCCGAATTTGGTTACTTACAATGCAGTGATTGATGCGTATGGAAAAGGGGGAGTGGAGTTTAAGAGGGTAGTGGAGATTTTCAATGAGATGCTGAGAAATGGGGAGCAACCGGATCGAATCACTTATAATTCACTCCTAGCGGTTTGTAGTCGAGGCGGGCTGTGGGAGATGGCTCGAAACTTGTTTAGTGAAATGGTGGATAGAGGAATTGATCAGGATATTTATACGTATAATACCCTTATAGATGCGATTTGTAAAGGTGGGCAGATGGATTTGGCATATCAGATTATGTCCGAGATGCCTTCAAAAAATATTTTGCCCAATGTGGTCACTTATAGTACTATTATTGATGGGTATGCTAAGGCTGGTAGATTAGAAGATGCACTAAGTTTATTTAATGAAATGAAGTTTTTGGCCATTGGTCTGGATAGAGTTCTGTATAATACATTGCTTTCACTTTATGGGAAGCTTGGTAGGTTCGAAGATGCTTTGAAGGTTTGCAAGGAAATGGAAAGTGTTGGGATTGCCAAGGATGTTGTATCTTATAATGCACTTCTTGGTGGGTATGGGAAGCAAGGGAAGTATGATGACGCTAAAAGAATGTACAATCAGATGAAAGAAGAACGTGTATCACCAAACATATTAACTTATTCAACATTGATTGATGTGTATTCAAAAGGTGGTTTGTATATGGAGGCAATGAAGGTTTTTAGAGAGTTTAAGCAGGCAGGGCTGAAGGCTGATGTTGTGCTTTATAGTGAACTTGTCAATGCTTTGTGCAAAAATGGACTGGTGGAATCTGCTGTTTTGTTGCTTGATGAGATGACCAAGGAAGGGATTCGACCTAATGTTGTCACTTATAATTCAATAATTGATGCTTTTGGTCGGTCAGCAACAACAGAATGTGCAGCTGATGCTGCTGGTGGCGGCATTGTGCTACAGACAGAATCTTCATCTTCAGTTTCTGAAGGGGATGCCATTGGGATTCAGGTGGGAGATAGGGGGGATAACAGATTTATGAAGATGTTTGGGCAACTTGCTGCTGAGAAAGCAGGTTATGCAAAAACAGATAGGAAGGTTAGACAAGAAATCTTGTGCATTCTGGGCATCTTTCAGAAGATGCATGAGCTAGACATCAAACCAAACGTTGTCACATTTTCTGCCATTTTAAATGCCTGCAGGTATATCTTTTTATCTTTCATATATGTCTTATCACATTATTGAGGACTGTGTTGCTTAAAGATCCGTTAAAATCAAATTGAGCTGTGCATTACTAGATATTGAGATTTACGTGTGGCCTCCGTGTATTGGAAGGTCGTTGAGAGTTTTAGGCTACAATGCCCATGATTAGATGGTTGGTTAGGAAATCTAATGTTGAGTACAATGTCAATGCTTTTATCTCTGTTTTGCCTTCCCCTAATCTCTTTGTATATGTAGTCCAATAGTCTCCCAGAAGGTATGGCTAATCTCTGTTTCAATGGCCTTTAAATGCAGCCGTTGTAATTCTTTTGAAGATGCTTCAATGTTATTGGAGGAACTCCGGTTGTTTGATAACAAAGTTTACGGTGTTGCCCACGGACTTCTCATGGGCTACAGGGATAATGTATGGGTTAAAGCTGAGTCTCTGTTTGATGAAGTTAAGCAGATGGACTCTTCAACTGCATCTGCGTTCTATAATGCTCTGACCGACATGCTATGGCACTACGGACAGGTAAGTTTTACCAATTGAGATGCCACCTTTTCAGGCTTTCATGGTTTTCCCTTTTGCCCATACGAAATGACGTCAATATGTTTTTTTGAAGTGTTTCAATATTTCTCTGTTTTTTTTAATAGAAACAAGGGGCGCAACTGGTTGTGCTTGAAGGGAAGCGCCGAAATGTATGGGAGAGTGTGTGGTCGAATTCATGCTTGGATTTGCATTTAATGTCTTCTGGGGCTGCCCGGGCAATGGTTCATGCATGGTTGCTCAATATACGCTCTATAGTGTTTGAAGGCCAACAACTGCCGAACCTGTTAAGGTTTGCATTTTTTTTCTTTTCATCAAACAAATCACTATTCCATAATATTTTCGGTCAGAAAGTTTAGTGTTCTGGTCAATTCCGTGCAGCATTTTGACAGGGTGGGGCAAACATAGCAAAGTAGTAGGTGACAGCACCTTAAGACGAGCTATTGAGGCGCTTCTTACCAGCATGGGTGCACCCTTTCGGGTTGCCAAGTGTAACTTGGGTAGGTTTATATCAACGGGATCCATGGCTGCTGCCTGGTTAAGAGAATCCGGCACACTGGAGGTGCTTGTTCTTCACGATGACAGGACTTGCCCAAAAAGTGCAGATTTGGAGCAAACCTCCAATTTGCAAGCCCTCGCCTTGTAGTAGTTGTATGTAACATATGACAATTTCTTGTATCCTTCTAAACATGTTTATAAATGTAATATATGTGTTATTATCAGATTTTTCTAGCTTGATGCTCTCTTTTTAGTATCTGAATTTGGAATTTTGCAGTCTATTTTTCCATTAGGGGATGTAGCCTTCCAAATTTTATGGTCGGCAATGGAATATTTACCCACCAGTGTTTCCCAGAGTCCCTCAGTCTGATTCTTTCATGCCATGGTCCATGAGTCCATGAGGTAACTCAATTCGCATTGGGTGGGTTGGGAACGTGAAAACCCTGTGACTCCCGAATCCCAACACATGCTTGTTTCTAATGTGGTTTGGTGATTGATTTTCTACATGGAAATTAAAGAATTGATTAAACAAAATGTTGGATTAACTGGAAAATGAGAATACTATTTTTGACACCCTCCCTATGCACAAGATCCCCTTGCGTTACGCATATGCTGAGGCAAGATAGCAAAGCCTCAATAAATCACCTAACGTTTATCTACACTAAACACCAATAAACACCACCTAAGGTTTATTGGTGTTGTCAGAAAACTCTTCACTTCTTCAAAAGATCAAATTGACCTCAATAATTAAACCTCGTGGGCGTGTATATGCCATCTGATTTTTTTGGGTAAACTTAAACGCAAGGGGTTTTGTAAAAGCAATTTAAAACCTCAACAGGAGTTGTAATTTTCAAAACCTCATGGAGTTACTATGAAAACACTAAAATCTTCGGAGTATCAATGTAAATAACTCTAAATCTTTTAACTACAGTTGATGCCCTAAACAACCTCTCAAGCTAACTTTGATTGAAATACAAATACAAAGCACTGCAACAAAACAAAAGACCCAAGATAGCAGGAGATTAAAAGAACTAATAAATAAATAAAACATATCTATAAATTATTGACTTAATCAGAACACATCCCTTTGCTTTATCTTTTCTTCGAGTGATTGTGCACAATATGAAAAACTTTTTGCAAAAGCCAATCCACCTTAAGTAGATGTAGAAGATATTAAAAAATTTACTGAATACATGCGATGCGATGACTGATAAATGGATAATAATATGAAAAAAGTACCACGATAATTCATGATGATTCCAACATCACCCACAATAAGAAACATTGCATAATCTGTTAGTTTGTAAGTGTAGCTTCAAAACATACATACGCGTGCCCGTTGATCAACCGCTTGTGTTGGGGGAGAATTAAGAAATGTAATACCTTTCATGTCCCTAAATCCTATCCTTATGAATCGTCCCGTATGTCACTCACTTCCAAGTACAAGAATATTATCTTAAAATTGCATGTCCACTAGTGTGAAGGCCAAAAATTAGGACATGAGGGGCCTCAACCATGGTGGAAGCTTTTGCTTTTTATAAAAAATGCAAAATTTATATCACAAGACCTTACATGCCTACGTCACAGTTTGAGGAAATACCCTGAGTGGCTCTAATTTTCTAAAGCTCTTTCCTAGGCTAGTTCATCTTCAACCTCGAAACAGCAAGGGCAAAGCAGATCTAATATTTGTGCATTTCCATTAGGCACAAACTGACATTCAGTAAGCCTTCCTTCTCAAAATTGGCCTCCGCACTTCCTTCTTTGCAGTTGTAGTGAATCCGGGTGTTGGTATTCCCACCGTGGCTTCATATAAATCCTTCAACCTTCAAGGTGAGGCATAATAAAAGTAGATAATAATTATAGCTAGTTCATGAGCACCAAAATGTCCAGAACCTGTCAAAAGTAGGTGTACTAGGAAGAAAAATAACATAACAAATACCTTGGAATACTGACAAACAGAGCAATCACTAAGACTCCAACAATAAGAGGGAAAACTGGTGCTGGAGTCAAATCCTGTAGGTCATGGAAGTAGAAGACGATAAGGAAACGAATGTTTAGTTAGTTTTTACTCTTAACCCACTTCATAGCCTCACATGCAAAAATTAAATCACCATAAACAAGAGTAAGCAACATGAAATCAGCAGCAACTAGGTTATATGATGACTTAAGAAAATAAAGATAGGGGCTCTATAACATAGGTTAATACCGTTGTACATTTACAAGATTCGTTTAAAAACTATTGGACAATAAGTGGAACAAACCTGTTTGTGGTGATCCTCTTTAAACATGTATCTAAGTGGGCCAACATGTATATGAGTGTGCTTCTCTAAATCGACTTCGATAATCTCAGATTCAAACTTGTGGCTGCTTGATGGAAGACTAGACCGGAGCTGCAGAAGGTGCTTACCCTTAGGTAAGTCCTTCACCTGGAAAAAGTTGGAAAGAGGAAGAGGAAAGACAGACTCAATCCGAGAAACATCACTAGATGATTTGATTTCCACAAGTAGATGTGAATGCAGTTCCTCTATTCTCTTTCCTTCAACGTGGCAACTTAAAATAGTTGTCTCTGGCTGTTCAAAGACCAGAAAATCTAATGCTTTGATATCCTCGTAGCCAACCTACAAATTTAGCAAAATGCTGAAATCAACATATATGAGAAGCAACATCAACAAAGGCTATTTTCCCATCTTCATTTTTCTTCTTCTTTTTCACTGTTTGCATAAAAATTTCTAGAAACTAACCTTGACAGTAACAGATTCTGGTGATGCACGCTCAATTTTAGCGCTACCCAAACCATCTTTTTTTACTACTTTGATTACATAGGTTGTGTCAGGAAGGAGTCCTCTCAAACGATAACTTCCAGATGAATCAGTCACTGTTTCCTCGTAAAAGCCCTTTGATTCTGATCTGGCTTCAACTAACACACCTTCTTTTGGTTGGCCAGACAACAAAGTGACCACACCCATGGCACTGGGGAGAGTATAAACCAACTTAGATCTCACAGAAAGCATAAATTAGATTTAAAATTGCATGTTTACACAGTTACACCATTCAAATTATAGAGTGCTATTTAATATTCAAAAAATAGACTACAAAAACTCGGACCATGCATGCTCTGAAAGATATGATGCAAAGTAGCATAAGATAAAATATAAAGTCCATTTGAAAAATAAAATAAAATTATTGATTAGAAGTCAAAATTACAGTAGCATACTAATCACCAAAAGTAAACAATAATGACTAAAAAGGGAAGGAAAACAAAATCAATGAGGCACAGTTGTATTACATAAGCTTATACCAAGTGTTGGGGGCTCGATTTAACTTTTATCCAGTCTTGGCAAAGGACAAATCCTAATTACTTCCACGTGGTTCAAAATTCTTACCATGAAAGAGAGAACGGTTTGCCACTGTTTATATGTGTGGAGGTAATAATAAAAAATAAATAAACATCCATACGATCACATATAAAAAGTATGGCTTTATTACAAACTAAATATAAGAGAAGACTAATGGAAAACCTGTAAGCCACTCGAGTAGCCTGGAAAACAGCTTCTCTAGACTCCCCAGAACCAAGATCAATCGCCAGTGCTGGAGGGGAAAAAGCAAACTCCTACAGGATGTCAGGAACAAAAAAGTCATTCGTCGGGTGGAGTGATTAATTATAACCTTAGCTTTGGGATAAAAGTGAACCATTTAATATTGGGGTTTTAGGGCCCTATCATAGTTGTATCTTTTTATGATGACCAGTCTTTTGCAGTGGCGGATGTAGGATTTAATCATTAAGGGGAAAAACTTACACTCTAATAATACAAAAATTTATGAGAAAAAGAGAGGCAGAGAGCTAACTAGCTTGTAAATCATATTAACAAAACTCTGAATTTCAAATTTCAAAGACAAACCAGGTTCAAAAAACCCATTGCATGTAGTACTGAAAACTTGAATTTTGAAAGTAGAAACCAAATAAAAAATATTGTCCCGCCTTAAACAGTTAAAGTTGAAAACTAATTGGACAAAGTAAACTGGTCAAAAGATCTAAGCCTGAACAAAAAAGGCATTGTATTTAGACTGAAATATATATATACACTATGGGCTTGTATAATTAGCTTAAATTTTTTTTTCAGTTCCAATGCTTTTTTAGCCACATACTCGGTGGAACTGATTTTTCTTGTCATATATTATTTCCAAACAAAGGTAAGCACTGCACATTAGACTAGTTTTGTTCTAAAACTCGTGTTGAAACTTTGGTACTGAACTGATTAACCAAATGTATTTTAAACTCAGAGCTGTAAAATGATGGATGCTGATTGTTGAACCAATGTCTTGTAACCTCAGAATGCGTTCAAAGTTACTTAACTCGTACATTCTGAATATCCAAAACAAGGACTTTAAAAGAAAGGGAATGCAGAATAGGAACAAAAATAAAATAATTAGCATGAGCTTTTTATTTGGAGTGCATATGCTAGAAGGGTACCTTCAGCAGAGGACGGAGATAGAAAGTCCCAGGAAATAAGTTGTTAAAGAGGAAGGTTCCACCAGCTCCAGATACTGAGTTGTTTCTGTAGCCATCATCGCCACTCAAAGATAATAACACTGAAGGAATAGGCTCTTTAGCATCATCTTTAGAATATATATTTACGGAAATTTGGCCAAGCTTCTGACAAGAAAAGGAATGAGGGCCAACTTTTTTCAAATGATAGCCAGGCTGCACAAAATGAAAGACATTAGGATGATAGCAATGAATTGCAGTCTCAAGTATGTCTTGTATTCAGTTCAGAAGTGAGATAATATTAGTTCATTCCTGTCTTAATCATTAATACCACAAATATAAAGTATGTCCCAACTATTCCCTCGAATTATATATGTACTTTGACCATCTTAAGGCAAAACCAATTTGCATTGCACTACGCCAGGAAGGGAGAATCTTAATGCAGGAATAGAGATATCAACCTGTCTTTTGTTCTTGATTTAACTCATCCATATTGAGAAAAATAAAAGACGTAAGAATAAGCACAAATATGTCAAAAAGATACACGATGGTTGGATCACAAGTTCAGCTAGAGAGGTTTTTACTGACAATCTTTAGGGAATACCTACAAACAATCTATCAAGTTATATCTCGAGATATATTAGCAGTGAAGGGCAAGGTCTCCAAAATCTGAACTACTTACATTATATATCTCTTAAGTTGCTTTTATGGATTTTCCTCTAAAACATGCTTAATCCTCGTAAAATCAGTAATTATTACAAAATAAACACCACCAAGAATCCAAAAAATGAACAAACTACAAAAACATCTACCAAGTCATCAATATTCAATGCATCACCTTGACGGAACACCATACAGAATACTTTATTGCATTAAGTAAATTAATGTCATAACATAATAGATGTCCAAACCTTGGAAGCCTCAACACTGTATGTTATTTCATCATATAAAGGACCCCCAACAAAGGAACCATCCTTTCCCGTAGTAGTTTCAAGTACTAATTCACCGTCCTTAAGTTGAGCAATGCGGCTATCTCCAGCAGCCAGAATCTTAATATGAACATCAGAAAGAGGGGGAGAGACTGATCCTTTAATATATAAACCCAATCGACCAGAGAATGGAAGGATTGAAGCTTGACAACCATCATTTGTAACTACGACCTGACGAAGAAAAGTTTTAAGATTAATCTTGATACAACATAATAGAGACTTCTATTTCTATAGTTAGAAAAACTAAAAACCAATCCATACATGATGTTGTTTGGGATAAAACAAGATCTTCCCCATCTCATTATTTCTGCAAAACATCACAGCTCATGTCATAAGCAAAAATCGTGAAATAACAGCAAATCAGTAACACCGATGTGGTACTAAGTTTTCTTAGCAAGAAAAAGTAAGTAAAACTGTGAAAGGATAGAGTAACAATTAAGAAACAAATCAAAAGACATATACTAAAAGGACGATATTATTGATGCATCTCAACATTTGAGATGTACAAGAGCTATAACTAAGCAGTACGAAAAAACTATGCACCTTGAATCCCGAGGAACGAAGGTAAGTTTTTCTTCGAGATTGGCCCATACAGAATATTCATACACAGCAGCACTTTGGTCATTTTCACTGGAAGTAAGTCTAGCTGTGGTCCCATCTATAATACTGCCCCCACTACTTAGAATGTCGACAATGAAATTCTCAGGTAGCTCATTGAAACCATCAAACGAGCTTGAAGCAACACTGATTTGTCCTTTAAGAAGATACTTTTGTCCTTTCAGATAAATAGGCTGCAAAATGAGATAAAACATGTGAGGTGAAGGAGATTCTACCTAAGCAAGGTCACAAAAGAATGAAATTTTTTATAAAAAAAAAAATGAAGAATCAAGATAAACACCTTACCGATGGGTTTAATGTATCAATCTCAATTGATAAGCTCCCAAAGAAAACACACGAGTTGACAAAATGAAGTTCATGCACTCCAGGATATTCTACACAAATATTCTGAGAACCTTTCTGCAGTTCATAAAGAGGAAAATAAATTTCACACGCTGGTGCAGTCTTCATTTAGTTCATCTGGGCTTATAAATGAACAGAGCAAACCTTAATTTTCAAATTAACAGATGAACCATCTGGTAGAGTCATATAAGCATCTACATCATGGGTGGAAATGGCATTGACCCAGTAACCTTTTTGAACAAATTCAATTCCTTTTACGTCGTCAAGACCAACATCCACATCAATGAAACTTTGCTCCCAGCACCAATTATCTTCTACAGCTGCAGGTTCTTCTGAATTGTGTTTGACCTAAAGTAACAACAATCATCCAAAGAAAAACACATGTCTAAATCAATGGCATTGTATAGCAAGTCAGTGCTAATTCCGACATGCACACCTTTTTGCTCATCTCATAACAACTGTCTGCGGCACAAAAATACTAGTTAAACACAATGTTATGGGCAGAAGACAAGAAATGTACCTCAAATCTGTATTTCCCAGGGATGACGTTTTGAAAGAGAAATTCACTACTCTTATCAGTCAAACTAACAGTCCTCTCTTCATTTCGTTTACCAGCTAAACTAACAAGGGTAACGGAAACAGAAGCACCACACTTCTCCTTGCAGGCTACAGTACCACGCACATTGACCAATGCCTTAATTGTACAAAAAGAGGGGGGAAAAAAGGAAGGATCAGAAACAAATATCTTAGTGATAAATTAAACATCTATCATAAACAAACGCATCTAAAATCATTAGAATTTATTGTTGACTAGATTTTGGTGTCTGTAATCATATCATCTGTTCTAATAAACTATTAGGCAATGAAATAACTAGACCACCAACCAAATCAAGTTGATGCCAAGATATTGTATTCATGGCAGAAGGGCTTCTAATGCATATTAGTATGAGAAAGCATTGAAGACCCAATGATAGAGAAAATAAAAGTCATTATATTTTATAGAAGAAAAAAAAATCCATATAATTTACATAAGTTTACCTGAGAAAATTTCACGTCCAATAATGGACTTTTGACCACAACATCGATATAAGATGGCAAAAACATTAGACCAGAAGCACTCTCAGGCGAAGCTGCTAAAGCAGATAAACGATATTCACCAGGTGGAACCTGGGCAACGTTAAAGACAAAGGTGAGGCAAATTTCATAGGTAATGGGGTTAATTTTGGATCTCAATGCATATGTCAATTAATGACTGGATGAAAGCCAGCAAAAAGGAAAACAAACAAAAACGAAATACAACAGAAAAAATCAACATACTAAATTTATAAATACTCGCAAAGAAAGGTCCCAAGATCAGTTCTCATTTGCAGTTGTACTTCTATAGCTTATCAACTAATCTTATAACAAAAATGACTAAGTTGGTACAAAGCACTTTTTGTTTTATAGGAAGTTCAAAAGAACTTTAAGCAATCAAAAACACAAGATAGCAGTAACTTGAACCCATTCCAGTTATTTGTTGCTTCAAAAATATACTAGGATCAGCTCATTAACCAAAAAACTTTACGAAACTTCCAATACCAGTCGCATATAAAATCAATGAAAAGGAGATCAAAGTAATTTAGTCCGGCTTTGATCATAAGAACTGGGTCAGTTATCCCTTCTCTTTCATAACCTTAGCCACCTCAATATAAGAAAAGAAAGTACAAGTCTCTAGATATGCCCAGAAACTAAAGAGCACATCCTCATTGCACATAAAGATAACATACCTCAAAGCAGAAACTTCCACTTCCATCAGTCTGCTTCACTTGAGGTTTGACATTTTCAGGGCCATGAGTCAAAGCTACCTAGAATATAAATGTGACAAATATTAATCCTGCACATAACATAGAATGAAGAGCATAGGACTGATTTTACCTTTGCCTTGTAACCAGAACTAGTCATCTGAACCACACCACAGACATCATAGGAAACTGCTTTAATATCCACAACTGAAGCCATGTTCGGTAATACCTGGATCAGCAAGCAAAGTAGGATAAAACACAATTCATTATGATATAGAAAGTCAATACAATTCACCTAGTTAAATGCAGAATATTGAACATTGTAGTTTCCAACACAAAAGGATGGTACCCTTGCTATAGAATCAATACAAAAGTTCAGAAATAGATTCTCATAAAATATTCTACCAAATAATCATTCAAACTGCTGAACTTGTAATGCTCTTTTGTGGCTTCTATTGCATAGCGATTGGAAGTAACCTGAAACATTGAACAGCTAAGTAAGCTAAATTCAACAGCAAGTAACAATAACAACAGTATGCCATCTAGTTTGGATAGAAGGTGTTGGAAGTTGGAACTATCAGGGATGCCATCTTGTAAATCTTTTGAAAGGAAGTTGGTTGCGATCAATTTCTTTCTTATTTTTATCCTGCTCCTTTGATTTAAAAGGCTAAACCAAGGTACATGTTCTATTCTAGATAATTGCCCATGGTAGGGCCATCACTTGTGATATGGTTGAGAGGAGAAGAGTTAATGCTTGCCTTTCTTTCCATTTGTGTATCATGTGTTCAGATGAAGCTAGAAATGCACACAATTGTTTATTTATCGACCCATTGCATTAGATTTACGGTGGAAGCCTAGGGAAGTTGGATTAAGTTGGGTTATCCCCACATCCCGTAGAACGCTCCAGGAATGGCTAATAGCAAGCACAAAGGCACTATTAGCCGTTCCTTGAGCAATTATATTGATGATCTGTTTCTCCATTGCCTAATGCATTTTCATTATAGAATACCTTCGTTTGTTGAGAAAGAATGTTCCTTTAGGGCCCGTTTGGTTCGCGGATTCAACTTCTTGGGAATAAACTTCCCATGTCTAATCCCACGAGAAGGGAATGCTGGGAAATGAGGACAAGGAAATGCAACTATATCCCATTCCCATGTTTGGTTAGTGCAGTATAAGGAATGAAAAGTTATCAAATTTCCAACAATACCCTTGATTTTTTAATTATTAAAAGTTAATATATGAAGAGTTTTTTAAGGGTCAAAAGTGGTATTTAAAAACAATAACATGGGTAAGTTAGTCCAAAAAATCTGTATTAAATGCTTTCCCAAGTGGGGGGAAAATTTTTCCAAGGTGACCAAGGGTGTGAACTTCCCCCTTACATGGGAAGTCCATACCCATGAGTCCATAATTCCATTCCCTAGAGTTCACTTACCAAACATGGGAATGCAATTTGAAACCCATTCCCAAGCTCCTAAACCTTGAACCAAACGGGCTCTTAGTGGAGATCAAAAGGCAGAAGTGTTGTGGAAGTTCTATATAATGGATGCTTTTGGGTGGTTTGGTTGGAATGAAATGCCCGAATCTTCCAAGGAAAAATATAGTCAGATTCATTGTGGAGAAGAGTTTGTTATTGGCTTCAGTCTCTTTTGCATTTAGAGATATATCGTTCAGTGTTCATGGGATTGGGGAGCTGCAAGTTGCTGATTTTTTTGGGCGTTTTCAATATTTTAGTGTGTAATAAAGAAAGCTAAAAGGGAGGAAGAAAATAGATGCATAAATTTACCTGGTCAAGCTTGTAATACCCTTGTTTGTCAGTGATGGACCTTTCATGACCATCAACTATGATTCTAACACCTTCAACACCTACATCATTTCCGTCAACAACACGGCCACCAACAGAAAATCCAGTGACCTGCACAACAAGAATAGAAGATGATGCTGTTAAATATATGCTAACAATCACAACACACACAACACAAAAATAACTAATGTTAGCATACACAAATAAATTATATAACATTTTCAAATGGATGCATGGGCTGCCAATTGTTTAATCCAAATGAAATCAGTATGAATAACATATTTGTTTAATATGTTTATAATGTTAGCACGCACAAATTTTCTATATGACGGTTCCGCATTGATGGATGGGAAGCCAATCAATAGAGTTAACCCAAACGAAGTGAGGCTATGTGACTTAACCCAGTTTAATCTTGTTCAGAAATTACAAAAGTATTTAGGGAAGACAGATCGTGAAACAAAGACTACGACATCACCAAATTGCCTGAATAACCTTGTTGGCCATTATGCACCTTACCTGGAACTTTTGGGGAACTGTCACATGTTGATGCTCCACAGTTACTGACATGACAGGAGGTGAAACATCAAATACTGTATTTTCCCCCTTGTAGTAAGGTATGAGCTCGTATGTTCCTGCCAATGATTCAATGAAACTGAGCACTAGGTTCAAGTTGAAAGCAGTTAAATTGCTGAGATGCATATGATGAGCATTCTTCCATGCAAGGAAGAGGACTTCAAACCAGATGAATCTTAAAATTTCATCAACTGAATAAGGTGGTGCAGTAACTGAGATTTGTAATCAATACTTGGTCTACAAAATAAGGTAGCCAAGACATTGATTGCAGAAGAAAATTATATAAACATAAATCTGAACATAAATGTTCTGCCCTTTGTAGGGAGATAAGACTCATGCGGCCACTACACCTTCTTTTAACTTTTTAAGGGAGTAAGTGGTGTCCTTTTGTCTGAAGACCAAATTTTGATATTAGGTTATCAATGGACAAAACCAAATTGTGGTTCTCTGCAAAAGTTGCAAGCATCTATTCATCTGAACTACTCTTTCCTTCAACACATTAATGTTTTATTTTATTTTATTTTATTTTATAAAAGGAACACATTAATGTTTAATATTATTCACTTAGTTGTCAACGAAATGCTAGATGCAGTACCTGTATAGTTTGCTGACCAAAGACTTAAGGGCCTGTTTGATAACCATTTCAATTTTAGTTTTTAGTTTTCATTTTTCATTTTTCATTTTTCATTTTTTGTGCTAGAGTATAGAGGAAATAGGGGGAGCATGGAAGTGAGAATGAGAGTGGAGATGAGATTGAGAGGGAAGATGAGAGGGGAGGATGGGAGGGAGGAGTAACAAAAGTGAAAACTAAAACTAAAAACTGAAATCTATTTGAAATTGTTTTCACTTTCAAGTTTTTGTTTTCACTTTTGTTTACTCCTCCCTCTCATCCTCACCTCTCATCCTCACTCCCATTCTCACTCTCATTTTCCTCTATACTAGCACAAAAAATAAAAACTAAAAACTAAAATTGAAATGGTTATCAAACGGTCCCTAAAAGTATACTCTTAAATGATTCAAATTACATGCACCCACAGTTAAAATCCCAATGGTACATCTACAAATAACATCTAATCAAACAATAATAATAAGCAGAAAGGTAAAACCCAAACTGAAAGGATATGAGGAAAAAAGGCTACCGAAACTGTGATAATAGAACAAATAAACAGAAAATATATAGAATTACCACAAGGTATCGATCTAAACACGAACATCCCATGAGCATCAGATACAGCATGGCAGAGGGCCTTCCTCATTCCAGAAGCAATACCAGAACCTTGGGGACAGTCTACCTCTAAGACGTCATCCGAGTATAAATAAACATGAACTCCCAATATTGGATTTCCCTAACCCCAAAAAAAAAAAAAAGAATCATAAGTAAATATGCTAGAAGTCCAATTTCACCTTATCACCACATTAGGGGAGCTCACATAATTAAGAAAATTTTTGTACTAATGGATGGATTTCTCAATGTATTGGACAGAAGATATTTAACATGGGGACTTGTGGAGAAAGCAAATTGTATTTTGCACAATTGTCGTCTCTAAAGTAACATTTTTACCTGAGAAACAACAAATCCACGAATATCATACCCAGGGACATAGAAAATGTCGTCAACTACGCCATTTCCAAACCCCAATTTCACCTGCAAGAAGCATATTATTTCAACACAAGTGGCATGTAAACTTGTAAACGCTTATCAATGGTAACATAATAGGATCTTATAAAACCAAGTTACAAGTACAAAGATCACATTGGGAATTAAAGGGGAAAGAAACACAACACACTAGGCCAAAAGGAAAGTAAAACAATCTTGGCAGGAAGGAATAAAACAAACCTCTGTTGAACCTCTAATTTCAACTTTCAAGTCAGGATGTGAAGAACGTAGTTCATAGTTTCCTGCACCGAAGAAAGGGCATGATAAGAAAGATACCATTTGCAGTAAAATTGATTAATGGAGAGAGAGAGAGAGAGAGAGAGAGAGAAGGAAATCTTTATAATATAAAAGAAAAATTAAAAAGTTTTGGAAATCAAATCACAACTGGTGAAATGTGCAGACATCAGAAAAACTTGTGAATGGTGATATATACAAAAACTCAACTTTTGTACCTGGAATAATATTTTTGAACAAGTAATTCCCCCCTGCTGATGTTGGAACAGAAGAAACAACATCACCAGTATCAGACAAAAGTTCAACTTCAATATTTGAAGGACCTCCATTTTTAACAGAACAGCTCCCTCCGCCAACAGCTCCCACGACTCTACCAGAAATTGAGAACCTGCCACATATAAACAAGGTATTTTATACCGGAAATCCAAACCAAGCACAAGAACAGACAGATGCTTCCAAGATAATGAAAACTCAAATAAGAACAAAAGGAGAAATTGAAACAAACCCTGTAAACCGAAAATTAATATCTTCACTACCATTGCAGCCAGTATGATCAACAACAACAGGAACCTATAAAATACTACTATTGTCAGATCTTTTGACAAGCAAATTCTGAGTTGAAAGGCCATGTATGGGAACATATATATATATATATATATATATATATATATGTATAGAGAGAGAGAGAGAGAGAGGATGATGCTTGGGGAAGATTATATAGATAACAAAAAAGTTGAAAAACCTTTTCTGGGTTCCATGACCATCCTTCTGGCCCATTGATTTTAATTACAAAAGAACCCTGCATTAGAAATAATGGCTATGAGAAGCATTGAAGATCAAATGAAAACACAGAACGTTTCAGATAAGTATGGGTTTTGATGATCTCCGCTAATCATGTAGTATTTTTACAACAACACTAGAGCATGAGCATGTAATATAGCTTCCAAGCTCCATAACACGAAAAGAATAACAATAAAAATATAGCAGGAATAGAATGGCATACACAAACACAAAGACATGGAATTGGTACAAATCCTTAAAATTCATGCATTAACATAAGAAATACCTTGTCATATACGGGAATGAAGTAGTAACCATTTGGAGCACATTGAGTACTATCCTTCAACAACCCATCAACTGTCCTAAGCTCAACCTAAAATCACAACCAAGAAGACATGAGTGCTTTATGCCAAATGCCGTCAAACCGAACAAAGAAAATCAGCCGGTAATTCCAAATTGTTACCGTGATGTGAGAATAATCCAATTTAGCATCCGTGGGCTTCCTCGCCTTGATCAAAGAAGAGCTAGCCTACAAGTTTTTCAAGTGTGATTGTTTGATCAGGTAAAAGGGTAGAACCCACAAACTCCAACGGCAAATAAAACGCAGAGAAGGAAACTACAAGTGACTTTACCTCGACGAAGCCGCCACAACCGTGGATTGAATCGGCGAAACTGGTAGAAACCCAAGAGATTGCGACGAAGAATAATAACAGAGAGGCGTCTTTGATGCTCATTTTGCGCTTCTGGTTTGGACTTCAGAGATTGGCGAGAGCCGAGAAGATGTGTCTCTCTGAAATCAACGACACAGATCTGGTAATTTATACGAGCTTCATATCATATAATAAAACAATGAACCAGTCTAGAGAGAGAGTGCAGAGAGTCGAGTGTTTCAGTCCATGCGAGGGGTTAAGAAATCAGAATAACGAGCGTCAATGCCCATCTTTGTAATTTTCACAAAGTGTGGGGCGATGTTTGAATTTATTGTAATTGTTGATATACAATACATATAGGCTAGCCGCTATAGCCCTTTTTTTATTGTAAAATTAAAAACTCCAAACTTTATTAAAATAACTTTTCAAAAAATTAAAAACCCAGCAGCCCCTCCCCAACCCGCCGCAACCCCAACGTCGCAGCAAGTAATTTCCCTCTCTCTCCCTCGGGGGTTTGATTCTGTCTAATGGCTACCGACGGATTCAGACGGCTACAGGTTTCTTCAGCTCCACCTCGAAAAATTAATGTCCAAAAATTTGCGGAATCACGAGCTCCGGAGCTTGAGACACTCCATACAATTGTATCTAATAGAGTGAACAATGATTTCCGGTCTCGGAGAAGCAAGAGAAGAAGAACCACCGCGTACGACAATCAAGCCGCTAAAAAAAGATGCAGAAAGAAGCGAAAACTTGGACTTGTTGATCAGAGCAGCAATGCTTTGCCTCCAGAGAAAGACGAAAAGAATGTTCCTCGTCGCATTCGTCGGAGAACCGAGCTTAAAATGAACCTTGAAAACGGTTTCTGCACATCAGGGGATGGCACGAAGAGGCTTAGAACACATATTTGGCATGCGAAGCGGTTCACAATGACAAAGCTTTGGGGTTATTACCTTCCCCTGGGTTTGCAGGGCAGGTAATGCATTACCAATTTACTTGTGCATTTACTTTTTTTGTTGAATTATTGTTATATTTATTCATAAAATGAATGTCCTTAATGCAGAGGACGGGGGTCCAAAGCTGTCCTGAAGTGGTTCAAGGATGGAATGCTTGTGCATGATGCAAGCTATCATGTAGCTATCCAATTGGAGGGTCCGGAGGCAGGCATTTACTTTACTTTCTATCTAATAAATTTATTTATCTCTTCTTTTTCCCTTTTATTTTCTGTTTTTCCTTCCAAAAAATGAGAAAGTATTGCAATATGTTCTTTTTCCTTACTAAATTTTGATCTTATCTTATTTCATATGCATCCAGGATTCATTACTATCAGTGTTAGAAATGGTGATGGTGCCTTCTTCCTCATCAGCTCCTTCTGTTATTTCTGGTATCATATATGACAGTGCTATGGTAAGTTATCCAGTTGTATTTTTCTTGTAAGAGTGGATGACTTGAGATATTAATTGTATGACCCCTTTTTTGCAGCTTCATCATTTGGGAGCACCTTTTTCAACCCCAATTGCTCCTGTGACCTATATGTGGCGGCCTTCTGGCCAACCAAGCGATGGATGTAATGGACTAGAGGGTACAGAGAACTCTTCTACCTTTCGCCAGCTTTGGGTGTGGATACATGCTTCTGTTCTCACTGAAGCCTATCATACTCTGAAATTAGCTTGCCAGAAAGAGGTACAAACGCTTAATCTCATCAGACTTCACTTTGGAAGCATCTGGAGTCTGCATCTAACTAAGTTTTTGTTTGTTTATCTTCTCTTGTTCTAACTTTTACGAATCTTACAATAGACTGTAAGTGGTACTGGTTTGGCATTTAATTTGTGAGCGAATAATGATGTGTTGCAATACGAAAACTTTTGTCTACTTTCATGCTCTGTATATGATATTCATGATAAGCCAACATTACTTTCAAATGTGATTCAAGTGGTTTATGTTCAGTGCTTTGTTGCAAAAGATTCGCCTCTAGTCTAGAGTCGGAAGATTTCATGTCAGGATAGAAAACTCATTACTGTTAGATGCTTACTGCATGTTCTCGATATATTATTTGCTGTTATTAACTCCATGCATTTTTATCTCAGATGGATAACAGGGGTATCTTGATTAATTGTATCTCACTTGAGGGTCAACTTGCGAAATTAGAAGTAGTGGGACTAAAAGCATTTCAACTCCTTCAAAGGACATTATACCCTACTACAAGGTGAGTTACGGAAAGATTTGATTCATTTAACCAAATAATGAGGTTAAAGATGGCTAATGGTGTTGTCTGGCTGAACAGGACTAGAGATGATTCTTGGAATTTGATGAAACATTCAGTTTCTGAGGCCAAAGATGATTCCCAATCTAAGATTATACTTGAAAAAGAGGACAGCATTCCTTCTCATGCAATCTTGTCTCTTAATGTCAAGGATCCTCGTACATTAACAGAGAAGGAAAAGATTGCATATGCTCCAGAATCAGGCTCTTCTAGTATACTAGGTGATGTTCTAGGAACTGAACGCAAAGAGCATGTTGTCTTTGGAAGATTTTCAGACGAGCCTGAAGGTAGTGGCATGCTCGCAGAAAAAAGTTTGTGGGACGTTAGCAGTGGAGTAAGTCCTCCAGTGGAAGAGGAGGTTATTTGCAAGGAAAAACATGACCAGCATAAGAATTTCCTCTGCCTCGATGATTCAAGTTCAGGGGCACTAAATACTTCAACCAAGTCTCCATGCTCAAGATCTTGCCCTATTATGCTGTTGAAAAATAATAATGGAAGGGGCTTGAATATTGGGTAAACTCCTTTTCTCCTTGCTTATTCTTCATTTAGCGTTATGTGGGCTAAATTAATTGCTGCATAATATTATGTTCTTGTATTAATGCTAGCTCTTATGTTTGGGTTTCGGTGGACACAATGTCCTCTGAGTTGTATGTTCGTATTTTTCCACTTGTTAATATATTATGTTTCTCATAAGAAAAAAAAAGCTGTAGAGTCTCTTGCTTGTTTGTGATTCAGGTATATTAACAAGGTCCATATCTATTTCTTATCTGAAGCATGAAAATCATGACTTAAATGTTTACTATTGGCTCTTTGTGCAATAATTGATAACTCATATTTGAAGTTCTGAATTTTATGGGTAGCAGAATGTGACAGTCAATTTTTCTGACCTGCCTTAAAATGACATCAGTTCATCAATTTTTTCTATTGACTTTTGATCTATTTGTATAGTTACCTTAGAATTCAATCTCTTATTGCCTTACAGATGGTCTGTTATCCTCCCCTTAAGCTGGGTCAGGGCATTTTGGATTTCTCTTGTCTCCAAGGGGGCTCATGCAATGGGTTTGAGAGAGAAGCACTTGATTTCAAGTGAAGTAAGCATGTGAACTTTGTATCTATAATATTTTATGTCAGGTTGTCAAATGTCACATGTAAGTCTCCTCTCTTTTGCAGGTGGGGTTGCCATATTTTCCTTCAGATTTTCCTGATTGCAATGCATATTTATGCCTCAAGGAAACTGAAGCTGTTGCCTCTAGTCTTAAAGAGGAACTTCGTCCTCCAGCTATAAGGCCTTTGAGGGTTCCCATTCTACCCCCATGGAACACTATCCGAGCCGCTTTAAACGAAGGATCCACTACAGTTGGAGAAGATGAAATTTTTAGGCAGGAAAATGGCGTCAGAAGCAATTCATCATCTAACTCAGACTGTGGACTTTCTGATCCTACATTAGCTGCCTGTCTAGGTAATTCATTTGATGGTTCTGTAGCACGGACGTCTGTTTCGCTGACAAAATTCTTGAATGAAATTCAAGGCTGTCATTTACGTCTATGTCCTCATGTGGCGGATAAACAGACAAGTTTTACTAAGTTTATGAGGGATGAAAGCAAGCTTGGGCTGGGCCAAAATGGGATTAACAAATTGAAGTACAATCGCAAATTATGTTTTGTTAGGGTATTACTGCATGCTTACAAGGAAGGTTTTCTTGAAGAGGGAGCAGTCGTTTGTGCACCTCAACTGACTGACATATCAATGTGGAAGAGGTAGTCCTTTTTGCTTTGGACTTTTTATTCTGAAATTTTGTGATTTATTCCTTACATTGATATCCTATTTGCTTCTTATGATTATATTAGCACTTGGCGGCGCTTGTAATTTCCTCCATCTTTTATTTTCTATTAGAGGTGTCTTAATGTGTTGGTGGTTGATAAGTTGATCGAATGTGTCTGCTCCAATGTTCCTGGACCATGATAAAGGCAGTATAGTTTGAGAGATCTATTGACTCATGTTAGGTTATGCCTCATTACCATCAGAACTTGCCTTGATGAAAGTTTACTGAAATTTAAATACGACCATTGTTAATTGTAATCTTGGGAGTGGCTTGTAGGTTTTGTGGCTATTTTTGAATGATATTTATCTGTATTTCATAGTAATATCCATGCTGCAGACCAATAATCTAAAGCCTTTTTAAATATAAATAAATAAAATAAAATAAAATAGCATTGTGTGTGTCTTGCAGGTCAGAGAGTTTCGATGGAGGACTTCAAATGCCTCAATCGGCTGTGACATCGTACTTCAAAGAGCAATCTTCTGGTAAGTGGGAACTCCAAATACCAGGGGACACTGTTGGTAGAGAATCTCATCGTTGGCCAATAGGCTTTGTCACCACTGGTTTTGTTCGAGGGAGGTTAGTTTACAGTCCTGCTACATCACAACTCCCAGCTTTTGTTTCTATTGTTCTATACATTTATTTTTTTGTCTTGACTATGTCGCGTTGAATTTTGTATGCAGCAAGAAGCCGGTAGCTGAAGCTTTTTGTGAGGCATTTGTACTTAATCGTCTTAGAGAGGAACAATGGGATTCGAAGCCAGCGAAGCGAAGACGAAAGGAAATTTATGTCCTTGTCAGGAATTTGAGATCTTCAGCATATAGACTTGCTCTTGCCACCATTGTTCTGGAACATCAAGACGAAGACGTGGAATTCATGTGAACTGCGGCAAACTGTGGAGAGAGAGCATGGGTTATTTGTTTTCTGAAGTACCAGCAATCTCCAATATGCTTATCAAATGCGCCTTTTTTTTATATTTAAAATCTAACCAACTCAAAAAATTGTGATTTAGTTTCCAAAAAAAAAAAATGGCATCATCTTTCCAGAGATTACGGTATTTTTCATTCTGGATTTTCTACAAGTTTCATCACAATTTTTCTTTGACAATACAATTCAGACCCAAAAAAAAAAAACTTGAAATATTTTGTTTAAATAGGACCTTATAAAAGGTTGAAATTGAAACTCTTTGCAAAAGCAATCTATCCTCGAAAGTTGGATCTACCAGGAATTTACACCTCAACAAATGATTGCATTAGATAAAATTTAAAACAAAGAATCTGAAATCATTAAGGAACGAAGTAATTATGATAATACATTTTACAAATAATAATAGTCGACGAATACAGCTCCCTGTGAAACATCTGCTTATCACTGGCAAAAAGAAGAAAGAGAAACATCTGCTTAACCAAATGGTTTTATCATTTACAGCTACCTCTAAAAGCGGCTCAGAATTCAAGAGCGCCGAGGGGTGAGATGCAGCCTACAGAAGTCCAATTAAACACCATGAATCTTTGTCCCTCAGAGTTTTCAAAAGGAATTAGCTGCACAACAATGTCAATTGCAAGCACAGAACTTGTTACCGCGAAACAAATAAAAGTTCATCAACTAAGTACCACAACCACACAGGTAAGATTAAATTCGGACAATGATATCAGCATACACAAACTTCATGCACATGCACAAGGGTAGAGGGATAAAAGGAGAACAGACTTCATCTCTAACAAACGCTGAATATATCTGTACATGCAAAATGTATAATAAATGTGGCATTGGAAACATCGATTGTCATGCTTTAGAGTTAAAAGCAAAAGCATGCCTATCGAAGAAAAATATGCATACCTGCGTACTTGCATATTGATACGATAGTAGCCGCATCAAAGAAAAGACGTTGTCCCAACCTAGGTGCCCCAACTTATGCAATCATAAGGTACATGCACTCTTAAAAGAACACTAAAAGATTCCAATGTATAATTTAAAGAAGTGAAAATGCGTTAAAATCATAGGGCCCTCTTCTATGCAGTCAATCTACTCAGGGGAAACCCTTTCAAGCAAACTCTCAAGCTCGGGGCTTATTTCAATATCTTCTTCCTTCAATCTTTGACGCATCTCAGGATCCAATTTCCCAGCAGCTATGTAAGTCTTAAGCAACAAATAATACTCATTGGAACAGAGGCAATTTAGACGCTTCAGAATCTTGCAAAAGTTCTCAGCACTTTCAACATCTTTCTCTTCTTCAAAATACTTAAAAAATGCACTTGTGGTATCTGGGGATGGATGCCATTCCCCATCCGCGGTTTCTGAAACAGCCGCTCCCAAATAGCTAACAGCCAAATCCACCTGACAGTTTTTCAAGAAGTAAAGCATGAACATTTCCCGAGCCTTAAAGAAAGGCCCTTTAGTCCTCTTACAGGCATCTGCAAAGACCAATGCAGCTTCTTCATACATGTCCTGACTGAGGTAACCACGTATAGCAGTATTTGCCAGTCGCATATCATAACTGGAGCATTTGCACTCCCATTCCTCAAAACATTCTTTCAAGCCCTCAATATCATTTAGCTTACAGAGGGCCTGAAGCATGATAAGATAGCTCATATTGTTGGTTGCTGGGAAAGCTTTCTTGAGGGATTCCCATACCCTTTTGACCTCACCTAGATTAGAAGTGCAGGCATAGAGGCTAATCAAGAAATGGTATGTATTGCGCTGCTTCAGGGGTTTCATCATTTCCTCCGACTTTTTAAGGGCTAGCTCAGCCTTATCAAAAATCTTAGCCTTTACATAAATCGCAGCCAGGTTACTATATGTTGACCAACTGCATTGGTTTCCATCTTGTTTTTGCATCTCGTCCAGGACTCTTTCTGCTCCTTCAAAATCGTTTAAAGACGCAAAGCTCTGCATCCAGATGTTATACGTAAATGTGTCCAGAGGGATGTTCCTCTGCTTCATTTCTTGCACTAAAGGAGCCACTTTCTCTGGTTGCTGCTTTCTCATATGCATAGACATGAGATTGTTAAAGACCAAAGAAGAGGAAGCAAACTCCAACTCATCCATCGTCTCATAAAGAGCCAATGCCTTTTCTTCCATCAGTTCCTTGCAATAACAGTTCAAAAGGGCTCCGTAAGTAAATCGATCCTTTAAAGACGGAGAGAGGCCGCTAAAGTAATCCTCAGCTGCCTCTATCCCTTTCACTTTGGACGTAAGATCCAAACGTATGGCAAAGTCAGCTTTCGAGTAATTCATTTTCCTAAACTCCATCCATTCCATTATCTGCACTAATAAAAACAAAATCAACAACAAAACAAACTACTAGTCATTACCTTGAAATATATTAACCAACCAATAAGCAATAAGCAAAAAGCAATAAGCAAAAAGCAAAAAGCAATAAGCAATGAGCAATGAGCAATGGAATTAAAAACAAGGTCGACTGGAATTGAAACACCTAAAACTCTTTGAGATTAAAATTAAGCAAATAAGAAGGAGAGGGATAGAAGCGGAAATAGGCCTAACCTCTAAGGCATGCTGGAACTTGCGGTACTTGCGGAGCTCCTTGATGCACCTCTCGAGCTCGTACTTCTTCAACATTTTGCCCTCCATAATGTACTGATTTAACGTCTTTGCCACGCTGCCTCCGGTGGCTCCCAAAGCCGATAGCCTCCGGTACAGCCTATTGGGATTTCCAGGCTGACTCCGCGCCGACTCCGTCGCAGCCTCAACCGCCGTGCAAAGCTTCCTCACCAGCCAAGTGCCGGCGGATATCGAGCGGCTAGAATTCATTTTCGTCAGAGTTAATTCTCTGTGCCTCAAGGCCAAGGGTTTTAGTAGGGTTTAACAAATCGGTATTTCTGTTAGGATTTAATTTTAAACCTTGCTTCAAATTGGGTGGATTCAAGACGCTGCGTTTTGCGTTGCCATCTTTCTTATTTAAACGAGCCGGGTCATGGGTTGAAGCCCAGACCCGGCCCTGATTGATTATTAAGAGACTAGTCCCAAGTTCCGAGCTTTTTGGAATTTCATCTCCGGAAAATGAAGGCTTTGGCTGTTGTTCGTCCCCCAAGCATTTCCTCATGGCCTCCGCAGTCCTTACCCAAATCTCAGTATCTCCGAAGCCAAAGCTTTCGGGTCTCGTCCTCTTTGGTGGGATTTTTTGTTTTTGTTTTCGTTTTGGAATTTCTAATTTTTTATGTTTATTAATTATTTATTATGCAGATAAAAGAGCCTCAGTCCGAAATACAGGCGAAGCAAGAGAAGAAGGGTGGAGGAGTGATGGATGAAGTGTTTCTGAATTTGTTTAGGAAGAAAATGGTGGAGGAAGTTGGATGGGATTCCCGAAAACCCGGATATGATGGACTCATTGAAGTTGCAAACCGGCTTATGCTCATAAGTCCAACCAATTCTCACACTAAAGAAGCTGCGGTACTCGCTACTCACCTCTCTTTTTCCAGGACTTATTTACATATTATCTCGAATATGTAAATAAGAACTTTTATTTTTCCGCCAATGACAGTTTGATATGTGTGTAAAAAGTTGTGTTATTTATGAATTAATTTTACATATGTGACAATTTGTGATTTGCGGGAATGTCTCCTTCTAAGCAAACAATCTCCTTTCTTTTCTGCTGCAAATATAAGTGACATGTATAGTGAATTGGTTCAATAAAAACACAAAAAAGATGATAATGGCCATTAGTGAGTGTTGTTGTATGGTTTGTTGTGCTTAATTGGCAGGTGAGAATACTGAGATCCCTGTTTCCACCAATGCTGCTACAACTTTATAAATTGCTAATAGCACCCATACAAGGCGGAAAAGTAGCTGCCATCATGGTTGGTCTGTATTTCCTATTCCTCACTCATTTGATATATTATTATTATTATTATTTATCCTTGCATATATATATGTATATGTGATATGTTTTGAACTGAAGCAAGGGTGACTGCAATTACTTGTGAATGGCTTATGGGACCCTGCACTGTTAATTCTGTCGACCTACCCGACGGCACCTCGTGGAATAGTGGGGTGAGTGGTGGCCAGTCTGGTCACCTATGATATCCAATATGTATTTCTTTTCTTTTTTCTTATGTTTTAAGCTAAGCTCCTCAGATAATGAATGGTTATGGGATGGGAGGGTTTAGGTGTTTGTAGAGAAATGTAAGTACTTGGAGCAAAGCAAATGCGTCGGAATATGTCTGAATACTTGTAAGCTTCCTACTCAGGTCAGTAATTCTATTTTAAAGTTTTCTGTCAAACGCTAGCCGAAAGAAGAAAAACGGTTTTGGTTATGTAGAGGAGGTGATTCTAATTGCATAAAGATGGTTGCTCCAGGCTTTCATGAAAGATTACATGGGTGTTCCTTTAGTGATGGAGCCAAACTTCAGCGACTATAGCTGCCAGGTTAACCCAATACCTCTCTCTACACACATCATTTCAACATATTGATTCTAGGGCATTTAACTCTCTATTGAACTCCCAATATGGCAGTTTAAATTCGGGGTTCTCCCTCCGCTTCCTGAAGATGATGCCACTCTCAAGGAGCCGTGCTTGGACATCTGCCCTAACGCCACACGACGCAGAGAATTCGCCGGAAACATTAATGTACAGCAATGCCCCAAGGCATGAACACTGCAGCATTCATTTGCAACTGGAGATGCATATATATCATACTACTAGATTTGAAAGGATGTGTCTCTTATGGACATAACTAGATAGTTGTGCAGCTCCCTTCTTGTATCTAAAAGTCTGCTGCTGTAAATAACAATAGCCAATTGAAAATAGGCTTGCAAAAAAGATCTCTCGTGTCAAAATTTCCTTTCTTTGGTAACAGCTTCTTCTAGGCCAAGTAACATATTTATCCTGTGTCGTTATATTGATACCCAGAAGATTGTAATCAAACAATAAATTAGGGCATCACTCGTTTACATTTTTTTGTCAAGCCATTTTCATTCACATATATGAGGCTGATGATGTTAAGCTGACGAGTGACTATTTTTATTTTAACACTAATCTTGAAAATTACTCGTACCAGAAAAACTTTCTTGTAACGGGAATAGCATTGTTTTATTATCACCGGTCAATAATCCAATAATACACGTAGAAAAGTTAGCGTGCCATTGCATTATTGGTCAGAGATAGCAAAAAGTGTTATCCCCGTTACATGAAAGTTTCTCTCTACTCATACAGATTCATGACAATCTTTTCAAAAATGATTATAATGTTACAACCAGTCGTGATTTGTGTCCTTAAACAAATACAGATAAACCGTTAGTAATTGAAGGCTTAAATTCATTTGAGATTTTAAACCATTTAAAGTTGAATAATGATACTCTTACCACATTTGTATAACACATTTTTATACCATCTTATGTGGCAGTTGAGATTGACAACCTCATCAATTAAAATTATTTAATATTTTCTTTTCTTTTATAATTTATTCAAGTATTTGTTTTTCTAATTGCCTTAATTAAAATACACTTCAATGATTTAATTGATGTGGCATATAATATGAACATGCCACATGATGTGGTATAAAAATGTGGAATAAAAATGTGGTAAGTGTAGCATTAAAGAGTTTATGGTTTAAAACCAATTTGCTAATTTTAGTATTCCATTTTGGGATAACCAACTTGAATATAAACATGAATTCTGAAGAAAAAAAAAATAGATAAGCAAATTAATTTACAAAACAACTAAATTGCTGACATTAGGGTTGTATAGAAAAACAAATCATATGTACTCTGCATCTTCCTACTCATACTCAACAACCTCTCCTTTTTTTTAAATAAAAAAAAAAGAAAATAGAACATTGGGCACACATGAGATACCGTTTGTATAAAGCACTTCATCTGCGAACTCTCTTTCCTTTCCTTTTTTAACATTTAATTTTGGGACAAGTAATTTCCTTGATCTGCAACAGCATGAAAAAGAAATAGAGGCATGACTAGTCTTGCACAGAGTCTAATTGAGGCCATTTTATTTGAAATCAAGAAGTGGATGTACAGTCCAATACAAAGCAGAGGTTTGCTGCAAACCAATACACAAGAAATAAAAGAATGGGGCATAAACAAAATAATGTGTCAAACTATTTTACCATAAGTGGTACAAGCACAAAGATCATCCACTATTTGTGCAGCAAGTCAATCCAGTTCACTAAATTATCTTTTTTTAACTTAAAAACACAATGAGAAATTGACTAAATTGATTGATCTAGCTGCAGAAGCCAATTTCTGAGTGAAGTCAAAAGTACAAGCATACACCTTTAGTTACCAAAAATAAAAAATAAAAATAGAACTTACCAAGATCAACATAATACAGGCATATCAGGACTTGATCTACAACAAAAACAAGAGTTCTCATTTATGTGAGAGTGGTGTTCTTCAACTGTATGACTAACAATCCCAACCAGAGCGCCTCCGACGTTCTCTAGGTTTATCTCTAGAACTGCAATGGAGACAACAAATGAACCTGATCAGCACCACAATTAATTACGTGCAAACATGGACAACTCTAAATGAAGTGTAGACCAGAACATCGTATTAACCTTTCAGAAGGCTTCTGACTGGCATTTTCTCCAGAGTTCTGAGAAGATATGTTTACGACTGATGTAGGAGCAGGAGTAACTGTATTTGTTGCCTGAGTTCTAAATATGTCCCCGCCAATGGAGCCACCCGATACAAATCCTCTTAATGCTGGTCTCTGGGGAACACTAGAGCTGTTACCTGAACCCTGACTTGGAGAGTTTGATGCAGCAGCAACAAACTTGGTCTTGAACTGAGACATCATTCCTGTCCTCAGAGAAGTTACTGCAGCAGATCGACTAGTAGGAGTATGAGATGATGAATTATTGGATTCCGAATTATATCCAATACCCAGACCATAATCCACCCCACGCACACCTCGACCGCCGCCGCCGCCGCCACCACCACCACCGCCCCTCCCTCTACCCTTCTTTCCACCTGCAGAACCCGTACACTATAATCATTTGAAATGCTAGAAAAGGCTAATATAATATGTAATGGGCCTCCTACAAGAACCCAGCAAAAGTGAGTATCCTTATCCTTGCAAAAGCATCTAAAGAAATAGCAGCTATAATATGATCAAAATTTATACCTCCTTTTCTTGAATCACGTTTAGACCTGAATCTGCCATCCTGATAAATTACAAATCCCATTAAAATAGAGCATGTAAGATCTCATACTAACATCTACGATAATACAAGAAACATAGTAAGGGAGAGCATCAGAAGTTCCACACAGGAGACAATGACACCCTCAATAAAACATAGAGATGCACATACACATAGGTGATAGAAACTGCTACTACCCACACACAAAAAAACAAACAAAAAACAGCATGAATAGTATTGTAGTGTATGATAGATACGAAACACAAAGCTACATGACAGATAGAAAACAAACATTAAAATCCTACGGCCGGAACTGAGGACATTCTGCATCAATGGCTCTTGAAATGTAAAACTATGTAATATTAGTGCACGTGGAACCATATGATAACTGGTGCATTAATGTCTAATAATATGTGATAGTATACTAACGGCCTGTTTCTACACGGGGCTAGGAGGTACAGCCTTAAATAGGACTCTCTCCTGCATTTGGTAACACTCGCTTCTTATTTTAAGGGGGCCCGCATAATCCAGTTTAACATAAAACACCGCACTACGCTAACACCCCACTACATAATAAGTCCCTAAAATATTCTCTAGATAGGACTAAGCTTGAGCTTTCAATTAATCTCTATTCTTCAATCCACGCAAACACCCCAAGAACTCATTGTAATGTAGAACTGGTTTACAAGTCAAGATGGGAGTACTACAAACCGTCTAACCATCAAAACTAGGCACTTTTTCAGCAATGGGTAATCATGACAGTATTAAACCAACGATCCATACAGCCCTGTAAATCCAACAACATACTAAAGCAATTCAAAATGTGGTCTTGAACGACTAAACAGTTCATCAAATCTCAAAGTGCACTACTAATCAGGACCAACCGATGCAGAATGCATAATATCTGTTCTACATCACCAACCTATGCACCTATATAATGGAGTGCACATAAATATAGTTTATTTATGAGACAGACACTTGCAGATGTACTTATCTAAATATTGCATTAAAAGAGAACATCTTAGCAGAGTATATCTAATAACTTGTATTTTCCTGGACTCAGAACATAATGCATTATTAGGATTGCAAAACTATGGTTATAGCCACCAGCTCTAAAACTAAAAGAAACTAACATAGGTGGATGCATGCATAAACTGAATATATAAGCCATAACAATACGTTAATAGTACTACGAAACTACCTTCATTGCAAGGTCCATGAGCTCCGTGGAGACATTCTGACCAGCAGCAACCAAGCTATTAACCAATTCACCAGCAAACCGTGCCTCTTTCTGAGTTATAAGGGTGTATGCAGTCCCATCTTTATCACCAGCACGACCTGTTCTACCAATTCGATGGACGTGCATGTCCATGTCTTTTGCAATATCAAAGTTCACAACTGACTTAATTGACTTGATGTCAAGACCACGAGCAGCAACATCAGTTGCAATAAGAACATGGTAAATGCCAGATTTAAATTTTTGCAAAATATCCATCCGAGATGCCTGGTCCTTGTCACCATGCAGAGCTGTGACTTTAAAACCCTTCTGGGAAAGCTGTGATTCAATCTCATCCACTGCAGCTTTTTTTGAAGCAAATACTAAAACATCACCCTCATCGATCATTCCAGGTAACTTCTCAAGAAGCCAAGGCAACTTCTCAGCATCAGTAGGAATTACTTGAACAACCTGAGTGATATCCTCATTGGCCATTCCCACCTCACCCACTGTAACTCTTATTGGATCAGAGAGAATCTCCCTGGCCAACTTTTCAACTTTACGGGGCATTGTCGCAGAAAAGAGCAATGTCTGTCGGTCTGGCCGAATCTGACCAACAATAGACCTAATTTGAGGCTCAAACCCAAGGTCAAACATCCGATCAGCCTCATCAAGTACTAGGTAAGTTGCCCTCAGCATCGTCAGTGCCTTCATTTTAAGCATGTCTATCAATCTCCCAGGAGTAGCAACAACTATCTCACATCCTGCCTTAAGTTCTTTGAATTGATCAAGCTTAGACATTCCACCGTATACAGCAGAGACACGTATCCCATGTGATTTGGAAAATTTCTTGGCCTCTAAGTATATTTGGTGCGCCAGCTCTCTAGTAGGTGCACATATCACTCCAATAGGACCCTCTTCTTTCTGAAGTTCCGGCTGATCCATAATGTGGACTATCATAGGAAGGACAAAGGCTGCAGTCTTTCCAGAACCAGTTTTTGCAATACCAATGATATCTCTCCCAGAAAGAACTATGGGTAGAGCTTGGCACTGTATAGGTGTAGGCTTTTCATAATCTTGTTTCTTTATTGCACTCACGAGCTGTGAAGAAAATCCACACTCTTCAAATGTCTTAAGTGGCCTCGGTACATCAAAACCTGACGCACGGATGGCCAAGCTCTTCTTGTACTCAGCAACATCCTCCTCACTCATCCCTAAATAAGGAAAACAAAACATGAGTTAATAAGTCTTCATTATGGAAAATCTGCCCATAAACTACATCCTTCCCATTCAAATTTCTACTTGAGAACTTCTACCAATCAAATATTTTCATTGTCATTCAAATTTAAAATATTTGAAGTACATTTCTACTAAATTCAGACCAACTAATTGAATTATTAAAACGGAAACAAACTTCTCAGTTGCTTGATTGGAATTTACCTGAAATTGACTCTTTCTCCTCGTAAAAATCCTTATTAAAGGACTCGTAGTCGATCGAACTATGATCGAGAGCTGCAATCGGCTCAATTTTCCTCTTGTCCAGAACAATGGGATTATCATCCGAATCGTACTCCAACATTCCCGCATCGACGGCCTTCGCAGCCGCATAGACCTCCTCGTCGGAGTCGTATCCAGCGTGTAACGCATCGGAGGCCAGCGTCAGCGTCACGTCCTTCTTGGCCCTCAAAAAACTCTCCATAGGATCATCCTCCTCATCGTCCTTGTACTTCTCAGCCTTCTCTTTCGGCTTCGGGGGCGGCGCCGACCTCACCTCCTCGTGAATGCTCTCCATGAACGCGTCAAGAGGGTCAATTTCATCATTTTCACCGCCACCGCCACCTTCGTCGTGATTGTTGTTATTGCCAGGGTCCTTGGAACCATCGTTATCGTCGTAATCGATGTTGTCAAGGTCGGTGTCTTCGTAGTTGTCGTGGCTTTGTCCACGCGACGACGGAGGCACGTATAGTCGCTGAGGCGCTTGCTGGGACCGCTCGAAGTTGAAAGTCGATTGCTTGTTTATGCCAAAGCCTTCGAATCCGAATTTTCTCTTCGACATCTTTGAAAATTTGTAAGGTTTGGTTGCAGTGAAGAAAACCCTAAATTGGTATGTGTGTGTGAGAGAGAGAGCTTGAAAAAGATAAACCCTAGGTCTAGGGTTTGGAATTGGTTAGGGGTTTCAGCTCTGACGAGATAGGAAGAGCGGGTTTAACGAGAAGTAAGCCGGAGGGGGCCAACGGTCGCCGACTATCAACTAAGATTTGGGATCGGGCCAGATGGTTCCGGGTCGGGTGCTGATTGGGTCCTAATCGACATTTTTGTATTGGATATCTTTTCTTTTCTTTTGGGATTCGTTACATTATTGGGCTTTCTTCTCTTAGCCTGGGCCAGGCCCAATTTCTTTACGTAAAATTGTCCATTAAATTTTTTTCAAATAAAATAACAATTACACCAATTTGTAAACTTATTACAATGGTTACCAGTCAATGGTGTAATTGTTATTTTATTTGAAAAAGACTAAATTAGATTGTTAGAGCCGCGTTAAATCATATGTTGGTAACGTGATTAACCAAGTAATTAGAGAAAATATCTATAGTACCACATCGACATATTACAAGAAGTGAGCCCATATCGACATATTACAAGAAGTGAGAGAGTGGGACTCCACTCTTCACTTTAAAATGATTCTCTCTCTTCTTCTCTTTATTTTTAAGACCAACTCCTTGTACATTGTAAACAACTATACTTTTATTATGGTGAGAGCATCTCTCTTTGTGAACGTAGCGCATTCAAGTAAACTACTTACATTTATGTTTTTTACATGCTTACACACACCTGCCGAAAGACGTTGCCTATTGATTCACACAACATCCATCAAATACATATCACCCTAAGGGCCTGTTTGGGAGTGCTTCTGGAAAGACTAAAAGCGCTTTTTGATTACTAAAAGCACTTGTAACAGCGTTTGGCATAAAAGTTTAGAAACGTTTCTAGGTCATAGAAACGCTTTCTGGAAAAGCACCTGCTATGTGCTTCTTCATGAAACACAAAGTACTTTAATTTTTTATGAAAATTCAAGATTTTTATAGCACTTTGTTAGAAGCTCTTATAAGCAAAAGTACTTTCTAGATAAACAGTCCCAAACAAATCCTAAGTTATGTACAATTTTGGGCCATCAACAATCTCTAATTAGTCATTACAAAAATTAGTTGATAAAAAAAAAACAAACAAACAAACTAGCTGCAAAGGTGTTTTTACAACAGGTATATGAGGAATCACAAGTTCAAGATGATCATCCTGGAGGGCCTTCTCTCTTGGTGATCCGGAACTAGTGAGATCAACTAAAGCATATGATTCAGCATCAAGATTAAGTAGTTCCAAATATGCATCATCCTCTGGAGTTGCAGCCTACGACAAGTATACGGTATACCCCTGGTGGTGGCCATACATTACGAGCCACAAGAGCACCATCTTGAAGTACTTGATCATACGAGTTGGCCTTAATATCCAATTGGTATTGACTCCTAATATTATTTTCTTGGTTTGCATTTCAAATGTGTAAAACATCCTCCTAAATCTCGTCTTAACCATTCTAATGATTGTTTCCAAGTATGCGTGATTATGGAGACGTTGATGATATACCTCTTCGTCCAAATATACTTGAAAATAGTCACTAAATCACTCCATTAGTCCAAAAGTTTGACTACTTAAATTGAAGTTGGAAAATATGCGAATTGTGAGATGAGGAGGCTCCTTAATCGCTCTGTTAGTAGAATAGAGCTTTAATCTCAAGGTCTTAAGTATATCCAGAAGATGACGTGGTTACATATGGTAGAAATTGTAACCCACTTCCTAAAAAACAGACACTTTCATTTCACACACAACACAGAAAGAAACACCATTCATAGCCGTGCTCTGCTGCCATACAATATTGTAACCCACTTCCTGCTAGGAGGAGCCAAGCCAAAAGTCCCTTTTTTTACCGTTAATTTGTCTGTTGTTATTTCCGTTAACCGCGCACGTTAGCAACGAAAAAGAGCCTGTGCGCCTCCCCACAAACCAAACGATTAAAAAAACAAAAAAAAGCAAAAAGCACTGATAACAGAGTGAACTCAACGATACCTCCACCAACAGTCACAAACTTCTCTTTCTCTTTCTCTTTTTCTCTCGGAAAACGGGACCCAACTTATGAATTCAACTCACTCCGTTCCAACGATTGAACTCGGCCATGGTGATTTCGACTTTGAGTTCACTGTTCCGAGCTCGGATTTTCACGACCATGTCTCCGCCGTTGATCCTCGTTTGAGCTCTGTTAGCAGCGGTCTCAGCTCCTAGTGTTGCTTCCTGTTCAAGTCTGCGCTAATTGACGGTCGTGATCTCGCTGTTGATTTCAGATCTGAAGCGTTACCCAGTAATCGACGGCGTCGATGATGTCTGAGCTCACAGGTTCTCTCCCATCCCCACCGCTAATTCTAATTTCGTTGCTCATTGTTCTTAAAGTGAGGACTTAGTTGTTTAATCGATTTAAAGCTTATACTTTTTTATTTTTTGCTGATTTTTCTATCCATAATTCCAACAACTTTTTTAGTGAGTAAGCTTATTAATTAAAAGAGCTATTTTGCGTTTTTCTGGTTATGAATTGAGTGGTAGCGAGGTGCTCCGGTTGCATAGTAACCCTTTATTTGGATGCAGAAAAAAGTACGGAAAAAGAGGAGAAATAATAATTATGGGTTTTGTCCCTTTATGAAGACATTCGATTAGGGCTCACAAAGTGAGTGATGTTTTTGTTTTCTTGGGTCCCTGCAACCATGTGAACCATTCTTTGTAAAACTTGCATTAGATGTCAGATTATGACTGTTTTAATGTGTTTGTTCTGGAGCCAATCTAGCTGGAAATTAGGTAACGAGTTTAGAGCTTTTCTTATCACGAGAGCTTCTGTGAGTGTGAGTAGTTTTTTATGGGTGAATTGAACGCTAATTTTGAATCAACAATGCAGGAATATTGAAGAAGGTCCGATGGTTGTCGATGAAATACTTGCTTTTGTTTTGTTATGTGATATCCATCATCGATGCAGCACCATCAATATCTCCCATGGGTGCACCGTGGGCAGCACCTGATATGCCAAATCTTCCCCTGCCTGCTGATTTGCCAGTGTCCCATAGACACTGGCAAAAACATTTCTTGCCACGTGCTGCGCCAGTTGCACTATCACCTGCACTCCCTCCTTTTTATGGTCCCTTAATAACTGCTGGTCATCCCCCTGCAACTTCTCGATTGTCAAGGCCAGCAATGAAGAGGAGTGGCTTGGCACCTCCCCTTGCTGGCTTTCAGAATATTGCCCCAGCACAGTCGGGTGCTGGTGCAATCCCTTCGGGTTTAGCACAGCCCCCGCTCACTCCTTCCATTTCCAGTAAGTTACACTCCGAACTGTGTTATTTATTTTCCCCCCTTTTTTTATGAATTCAATAATTTCAGATGACTGCTTTATCATAAATAAATAAAAAGTAAGATAATCACTAATAGGCCTATTCTTCACTATTTTAGTCCTTCTCATAAGAAAAGAAAGTCACATAGACTTTTTCATTTTTTATATCTCCCTTCAATGGTCATCCTTACGAACAAAAAAAAAAAGGCCAAATAAAAAATATAGTAGACGTTTCATTAGCATCATGATGGTTTTAGTTCGTCTCTTTTTTCTAATCACTGTAAAGATGACTAAATGGTTTCTAGTTTGGCTTTTTTTCTGTTGGGATGATCCTTAAACGAGGCCTTAAAGAATGGTCAGATTATCAAGTTGGGTTACTGGATCACGTATGCTGTCTGTTTCTTTTCTTAGAAAGAGAGGTCCCTTTTCAGAACCATATAAATAAATAAATAAATATATACACACACAAACCCCTTCTTAAGGGGGATCTCTTTTTACGATTCACCAAAAGGAATTCTTGCAAGTGTGTGCAGTAGATTGTTGCAAGTGTTCATGAATTGTGCGGGGTTTAGCCAAGAAACTATGAAATTGCCACTTTTTTTCCTGAGAACTTATTTGGCATGGGGCAAAGAAGAAGGCTGTTACACTTTGAAGATGTGCAGTTTTGGCTTCTATTTTGACTATTTGGATAGAAAGGAACAAGATAATATTTGACAAGAGGATGGACGACGTGGTTTTAAGAGTCAAATTTCTAGTCTCTCTTTGGGCCTCTTTGTCTAAGCATTTTATGGAGTTTTGAGTTGAAGTAAATTTTCCCTTTAAGCACTGGTTGCTGTGTTTTCTTGAAGGACTTTTTATCCTTATTTCATTTTATTATATACATTTTTTTTAATAGTTCCCTGTTCCCATAAAAAAGCCAAATATTTATATGTTGAAGTTATTGACAAGTGATGAATTACTAAACTTCCTACCTAATTTCTAATTAAAAACATATCAACTACTCAATTCTTATTTATTATGCACAATGTAATTGTGCTGAGACTTAACTCTTGCTGACAAAGGTTTTTTTTTTCATTCCTTCCAGACTGTTGCAAACCAGACATGGTATTGAGACGCGAAAGTCGGGGTTGCCACTGTGTTTATCCCATTAAGCTTGACCTCCTCCTCTTAAATGTTTCACAAAATCCTAATTGGAATCTTTTTCTTCAAGAATTAGCTTTGCAGCTTGGTTTGAAAGTTTCTCAAATAGAGCTGATTAACTTTTATGTACTCAGCTTATCAAGGTTAAATATTTCGATGGATATTACTCCATATCCAGGGGTCAGTTTCTCGGCAAGTGATGCATCTGCAATAAACTCTTCTCTTGTCATGCACAAGGTTAATTTAGACCCCGCATTAGTGGGCGATTACAAACTCCTCAATATAACTTGGTTTAAGCCTCCACCTGCTTCTCAAGGTAATTCTGACATATCCCCAATGTTTATATAATCTTCTATACTGTGTTCGTTTGCAATATGGCAGTACTCTTTATGGTGAGACAACAGTAATGTTTCAAGTTCTAAATAGATATAGCTTCATTCTTTTAATCCAGACCAAAAAACTTTGAAATAGGTAATATCTGCATTAATGTATTTGTGTGTTTGCTTTTACCCTACTATATATATATGTATATATTATTTTGGCTGTGTAGGGCTAGAGTAATAATTTTGCCCTACTGAAGATAATGTGTGCTTTTGTTTTGCTGGTTGGCCTACTTGCTTCAAAGAAGTCAACTCTATTATATGAATCAGAATATTAACATGCTCTTGTTTTTTGTTTTTTGTTTTTTTTTTTGAAGCTCCTGTTGCTACATCACCAGTTGAAGCCCCATCAAAACCATCACCGACTCATACGTCCTTAACTGCTTCAAGTAAAGGGAAACATTCAAATTTGAGTCTTATTATTGGTATTGGTGCCGGAATACTGTTAATTTCCATTATAGCTGTGCTTATACTTTGTTTATGCACGTTCCGTCGAGAGAAGACTAAAGAATCTAATATAGAAACAGGTATGTGGTTCCATTTTCAGATTCATACATTTTCCTGTTTTCTTCTGGTTTCAGTGGTATCCATGATCTTTGGATATTATCCTGGTCATAACTTACTACTGCTAGGAACCATTGTGTGGACCAACCTTTAATTACGCTTTCAGAGTTTGCAGTCATGAAGATATTATTATCCAGATGATATTCCTATCTCGTTACTAAAAAAGCAATAAATGTAAATGTAAATCATGCCTGACAATGTGAACAAATGGTGTATGTCTGTGTATAAATATGGTTAAAGTTTTTTAACTAGTTGCATTTTCAATGATCTAAATCCAGTTAACCAGCTGCAGAAAAAATTTGAAGATCTGATGAAAAGAGTTGCATGAAACACCAAAGCAGAAACTTGAAATAGATTTGAGTTTGACTTTTCTGCATTAGTAGTAGTATAGATTTTCTGTTCAAGTTGCTTATTTCATGCTTTTTTTTCCTCCTCTTTTTGTGGACTTTTTCAGCCCCAGAAAAGCAGAGCAGCGTCGAAACAGTTCCAGCAGTAGGATCTCTACCCCACCCAAGCAGCACTCGGTTTCTGGCATTTGAAGAACTTAAACAAGCAACAAACAACTTTGAACCTGCAAGCATACTCGGAGAGGGTGGTTTTGGCAGGGTGTTCAAGGGCGTCTTAAGTGATGGTACAGCTGTTGCAATTAAAAGACTTACTAACGGAGGGCAACAGGGGGATAAGGAGTTCTTGGTTGAGGTTGAGATGCTTAGCAGGCTGCATCATCGTAATCTGGTGAAACTTGTGGGTTACTATAGCAGTCGTGACTCCTCACAAAACTTACTGTGCTATGAGCTTGTGCCAAATGGAAGCTTGGAGGCCTGGCTTCATGGTAATTTCTTGAATCACATAATGCCATCTAAAGTTAACTGTTTCACTAAATTTATTTAATTATTACTGGGTGTAGCGCCTCAAAATAGAAAATACTTTTTTCTTTTTATGTGCATTGCTGACAATGCTCTCTCTCTTTCTCTCTCCTCCCATCTCAGGTCCCCTGGGAGTAAATTGTCCTTTAGATTGGGACACCCGAATGAAGATTGCACTTGATGCTGCCAGAGGACTTGCTTACCTGCATGAGGACTCACAACCGTGCGTTATCCACAGAGATTTTAAAGCATCCAATATATTGCTAGAGAACAACTTTCATGCTAAAGTTGCTGATTTTGGCCTGGCTAAACAGGCACCTGAAGGCAGAGCAAATTATCTTTCTACTCGTGTGATGGGAACATTCGGGTTGGTCTCAATTTCTAGCATACTTAGCTTGTCATTTCTATCATTTGGAATGGCACTTAGATGTAATTATTTAATTTTACAGGTACGTAGCTCCAGAGTACGCCATGACTGGACACCTACTTGTTAAAAGTGATGTTTACAGCTATGGGGTTGTCCTTCTTGAATTACTCACTGGAAGAAAGCCTGTAGATATGTCACAGCCAGCTGGGCAGGAGAATCTTGTGACCTGGGTTAGTATTATTCATACAGCCCCTCATTCTTCTGTTTTTAAATTGACCATTTCTATCGAAAAGGATAAAAAGTAACCAGTTTAATATTCTTAGGAAAGAAAGAAAAAGAAAAAAACTAGTGGTATATTTGTTCCTTCTTTTGAAGCATAAAGTATATTCAATTCGTCTTTTGCCATTATTATTTTGGATGGGAGAGTGAGACATTGGGTTTTCTATCTTCCAGGCAAGGCCAATTCTTAGGGACAAGGATAGGCTGGATGAGCTCGCTGATCCTAGTCTTGAAGGAAAGTACCCAACGGAAGATTTTGTACGAGTTTGCACGATTGCAGCAGCTTGTGTTGCTCCTGAGGCAAGCCAACGCCCTACAATGGGTGAAGTGGTACAGTCATTGAAGATGGTGCAACGAATCACCGAGTATCAGGATTCCATGTTAACCTCTTCCACTGCCAGACCCAATCACAGGCAGTCATCAACTACCTTTGAGTCCGATGTGTCATCTTCAATGTTCTCGTCTGGTCCTTACTCTGGTCTAAGTGCCTTAGATAATGACAATGTGTCTAGGGCCGCAGTTTTCTCTGAAGATCTTCACGAAGGACGATGATTGCGTGACATAAGTCGACATTCTGTTCAAAGCATAGTTGACCGTCTGGTATAGCAATGTAGGAGCAGTCCCCTTGTGAGCAGGGGATATACAGGTTGATTTTTTGAGTAATAGGTAGGTTTTGTAATTGTGATTCTTGTTGTGGGGAAGGGTGAGTGTCTTTTTGTAGTCCTTTATGTGGGGGAACCACTGTTCAGTTTTCTCCATAGGCAGTAGTTCTCCGCACGGTGGATGAAATTTTGTATATGCCTTGTAAGCTTGTTTCATGAAATTGGGGTTTTTAAGTGTTTCGTATTTATATATCCATTTTCCATGTCTTTCAAAGTCAATGTGTTACTTATGACTCAAGATCCCACATTGGAAAAATAGCATCCTAGACTGGTTTAAGAGCCCTTGAGCATCCTTCCTTGATGAGCCGGTTTTTAGGGCAAGTTCTACCCATGCTATTAATAAGGGCTACCATCAAGGTCTAACATATTGATGGTATCGAAAATGTTGGTAGTTCAAAAACACTGAAATTTTGATGGAAATATCGGGATATTATCGATATCTATAAAAATTGAATAAAAACCACGGAAATTGTAAGAAAAACTTGGAATTTTTTTATTGAAACTTTGGAAGATGTTTATTTAGTCAATTATCTATTAGTTTATCACAAAAAATTGGAAGTTAATGCATTGCATGATGGGTTTAACTAATTTAAGTTGAATATATAGCGAGCCACAAACATTGTAAGTGTAGAAAATATGTAGTAATTGATGAAAGAATATTAAATACACCATAATCATTTATATATAATGATTTACTACAATATTTTACACTTTATACATTGCATATATAAGTGACTTAGTACCACATAAAGTTCTCATTTGCATATTATCACAAAAACATAAGCAATATGGTGGTTAAGGCGTTGGAGGAGTGAAATGGCAGGAATTCGAATCCCCTTTGGGTCTGTGCATGCATCAATATTTTTGATATTATAGCGATATTTTGACAAAATATTGCTAAAGTGTGAGCGAAATTATCAACATATATATTTTATGATATTATTGATATTTATACGATATGTGTAAAGATACGTTCCGAAATATCTGTGACTCGAAAAAACGATAATATCCTCAATATTTCGTCAATATTTTAGACTATAACTACCACCGGTCAATGTTAATAGAGTGTGTCAACAAGTCTAAAAATTTTGGTATTCTAGAAAGTCAACAAGTCTATTGTTAATTACATGAATATTAATTTGACTTGTTAAGAGCAATTTGATTGATAATGACTATATATATATATTATATGAATAATATTTTTTATTTCAAATCCGATGTGGATTGATCAGTTGACTCTGAATCTGATTATAAATGGATTTGGACTTGGATTAAAGCTAATCTCATCCGAATTCGATCTTGTTACAAGCCTAAAGAGAGGAGAGGTTGAATTGAAAGTCATGTCACATAATTGCACCTTGATTATCCTCAGTTTTTTCAACAACAAAAAAATTTGAAAATATCTCTAAAGAAGAAGGAAAGGTCACAAGATGACTTATTTAGAGCCGCAATAAGAGATAAAAAAGAGTTAATTGTGTAGGGTATGGATTATAGAAGAAAACAAATGTGGAAGTAATAAGTTCGTCTGGAGATCCCAGCTGGTAGTTTTGGAAGTGATCACTTAATATCGAAGTTGTCGGTCTTTTAACTCATGCATGTTATTGTATTGGTTAATATAATGAATTATTATCCATGCACGTGAATGTGTCTTAGCTTATTTGATGAACAACTGGGCACTTATTAATTGCTTCAAGACAACCTGTGCTCTATAAAACATGTGAGTTGCTGCTCTTGAAGACAATATATATATGCTGTCATGGACCAGTCTATGCATTTGAAGAAGGAGTTGATGACTCTCTTTATTTTGTCATAATTTAGAATTTTATGAGATATTTGGAACAGTATTATGTAGGGAAGAGTAGATTAAGGAATGTATTATTAGGGTTGTGTGGCTGGGTAATTGACTATTAAAGGCTCGTGTGAGAGTGATTTTGGATAGACTAAAAAGGACTTCTGTGGAGAATTACCTCTTCATATATAATCTCTGTAGTGATTTTAAGTGATTTTATGGAGAACCACATGGGAAGTGCTTCTCTCCGAAAGTAATTATGACATATCTAGTATCACTCTCAAACGAATCGTAATTATTAATAACAAGACTTTTTAAAACAAAACCAAATAAATCACGTTAAGTGATCCACAATAAATCAAGATACATTATTCTAATCTACTTTAGTTCATTTTATGAAAATATGATAATGCACATGTCTAATAGTAATAATAATAATAATTCATTGTGGATCTCAACGAGTATATGAACACGTGAAATGCAAATCTTTTCAGCCTAACATTTTAAATGACACTACAATTATTAAAGGAGAGATAATAATATGATTAAATTTAAGAAATGTTTTGAGTTAGTGTCTTTGGACGCATGATGACCAAAAAGGAAAGACAACTGCGTTTTGAAGCTTCTAGCGCCTCAAGTTTTTGGATATTTTAGTTGTATGTTGAACCAAGGTCACAAACTAAAAATGTCTCGTTACAGGGTATTTAAGAATTTTGCTAACGTAAGTCAGTCATGTACAATTACGATAATATCATAATTATTAATCAATGATTGTACTAGCGTCACAGAACTATAAGCATGCAGACTAGCCTAATCCAGAGGCCTTGTAAGGTTGGAGGAGTAGTCCATTTTTCCAGAACAAGACATGACATGTTCACGTGTCCCCGTTGTCCACCGAATTGGTCCGAAATGGCTCTTCTTCGCATGCAGCATGCGATTGCGATGCTAGTGCTGAAAAATATCCTCTTCTTTGTAATCAACTCCACCTTGAACAAACATGGCTTGTTTGCAGTACACGTAAGCCACCATATCTAATTCTATCCAGAAAAAGTACGCATAATTGTTGTTAATGCGCGCAAAAGAAAGTGTATGATTTATGCAAAGAAGAAATTATATCCATAGTTCTTGACCCACCCTACCACCACGTATTATAAATAATTGCTCACATTATTCCGAACTTTTGAGAAACTCTTCCATGAGATAGGCCTATTCCGCAAACCAACTATAGAAATGACATGTTTACTAATAAGTAACGAAAATACAAAGAAAGATAATATAATAAAGAATAAAAAGAATCGAATTAACTATCTTCTCTTTGTTGATATTAGTTGGTGTCGTAGAGTGAGGCTTTCGTCTCCCAAGAATCTTTGGATCAATTAATTTGTAACACAGGTTTATTTGCAAGATACATGACAAAGGATAAATTACAAAATCAAATCAAGTCCACGTAAATAATGAGATGGATTTAACAATGTTAATTATTTTATCTTACACAACTTCCAAATAGAAAAATATGTATCAAAAGTAGGGGTGGGCATCAATCCGGCCGAACCGATTATATTGGATTGGTTTGGTTTGGTTTTGACCAAAGAAAAAGTCAACATTTTGAAAACCGAACCGAACCGGTTTGGTTTGGTTCAGCTGTGGTTTGAGAGTTTTAAAAACTGTCCTAAACCGAACCGGACCGATTATAAATCAATTTATTATTTATTTAATTTAGTTTACATGTGGCAAGGTTTGAGTGGTTATTTAAGAGTGTACCATGTACCCTGCAACACTTGATTGGACTCCAAAACTACAACTCACGGACACATCTAAGTTATCTAACCATTCTCTCTCCCTCAGAAGAGCCTCTCTCCTATCTCCCTTCCTTCGTCTCTTAACCCTAGCTGCAACTCCCTCTCATTATTTCTCCATCTCTCTCTGCTACCTCTCCCTCTCTCTTTGTCTCTCTGCTACCTCTCCCTCTCTCTTTGTCTCTCTGCTACATCTCCCTCTCCCTCTCCCTCGACGCTAACTCAAGCCAACATGATTCGAACTCGGCGAAACCCACCCATTTGTCCTCAGCGAAATCCATCTCTACAAAACTCAAGTTCCATCATCGACCACCAGGTTATGCAAGGATTGATTATGGGAATATTGTTGGTGGTGGATCGTCATCATCAGCTGGGTTTGTAAAATATGCTAGTTCTGTCTACTACTTTATTTTTTGTATTGTCTCCAATAACTGGTTATATATAAAAAGTTAGAGAGTTGAAAAATAAAATGGTATTTTCTATGAGGCCTAATTTTTCATTTTTATGGTTGTAAAATATGCTAATCTATTTTATTGTACAAAAAGACTGTAGCATACCTTGCTTTGATTTAGTTTTGTTCATAGAATAATGTATATAAAATGTTGCTTATGTGATATTAATGCTTGATGCCTGTTCACAAGAGAAAAGATCAAATGTTGTGAACAACAGAAGAGACATGCGTGGGGAGGAAACCAACAGAGGAATCTCATGCCTCCTTAGTGTTTTTAATACCACACAAAAGCTGGTGCAGCACTTGGGAAGATACAAGTGTGGAGAATTGCCACCAAACCATCAGTCCTATTTTTTCCTTTGTAATAACTATATAATTAAGCACAATAAGATTGTATTTCTTTGAGAATCATGTTCTCTAATAATTATTATTGCTTGCAGCTTCTTTTCTTTGTATGTTTTTTCTTTACCTCTTGTATGATTAGTGAATGTTTTATGCGTTTGATATTAGGAAACTTGAGAATGAACATGTTCGGTGACACAGAGAAAATGATGTTTTCTTTTATGCTAAACCGGCCGAACCAAACCGTACCGAACCGGATATGAATCGTTTGGTTTGGTTCGGTTTTCATTTTAATTTTAGCTCAAACCGAACCACACCGAACCGTAAAAGTTTAATTGGTTCAGCTGTGGTTTGAGGGTGAAACCGGACCAAACCGAACCGTGCCCACCCCTAATCAAAAGCATATGATTAATGCAGTTCTCTTCCAATGAATAATTTGCCGGCCCTGCACAATATATTGACGCGGGAATCTGAGAATCTCGTTAAGCATAATTATCACGTTAATAATCGTAATTAGTCAACTTTATAAACAAACACTGAACTCGCCCGACCCGACCCGACTCAAATCCACGTCACTCTTCACTGTTTATTCTGCCACTTTTTTGTCTCTTTCTCTCTCTCTCTCTCACATACGACTTGTCGTCCTCAACGACGACGACGACCGAATCGCCTTGGCAATCTCTCTGAGCACAAACTTCTGAATCTTCCCAGTCGAAGTCTTCGGGAGCTCGTCCTTAAACACCACCGTTTTGGGCACCATGTAGTGCGGCAGATTTTCCCTGCAATACTCCATGATCTCCTTCTCCGTCGGCTTAGGGCTCACGTCACTCTTCAAGCTCACAAACGCGCACGGCGTCTCCCCCCAGAACTCGTCGGGCTTCGCCACCACCGCCGCTTCGTTCACAGCCGGATTCGCATAGAGCACGGACTCAACCTCCACGCTGCTCAGATTCTCGCCCCCTGTTATAATAACGTCCTTGGATCTGTCCTTAATTTCCAAATAGCCATCGGGATGCATCACGCCCACGTCACCCGTATAAAACCACCCGTTTTTCTTCAAACATTTTGCTGTACTCTCCGGGTCTTTGAAATACCCCAGCATCACGCACCCGCCTTTGAACACTATCTCCCCAATCTCCGACCCGTCTCGCTTCACTGGCGAACCCGAATCCGGATCCACCACGTCCACCTCCGTCATCCCAATCGTCCTCACCCCTTGTCTCGCTTTCAGCTTCGCTTTTTCCGTCATCGGGTATTTATTCCACTCCGGCTTCCAAGCACATGACACGACCACCCCACCCGTTTCCGTCAACCCGTAACCGTGGCAAACCAAGAACCCGATTGACTCGGCCCGAAGCAGGACGCTTGACGGCGGCGGGGCTCCACCGGTGAGGATGTGAACCGGGTGAGGGAGCGGGACGGATATCGGGTGGTTGACGAGCATGTTGAGCACGACCGGCGCGGCGCACATGTGAGTGACGTTGTGGGCTCGGATTGAGCTGTAGATTTTGGGAGCGTCGAACTTGCGGAGGCAAATGTTGGTTCCACCCACTGCGGCCATGGCCCACGGGTACCCCCACCCGTTTGAGTGGAACATCGGTAAAGTCCACAGGTACACGCAGTGTTTGGGTACGGACCAGTCTATGATGGAAACCAAGGTGACGATGTACAAGCCTCTGTGGCTGTGCACGACGCCTTTCGGAGACGACGTCGTTCCGGAGGTGTAGTTTAAAACCATCGGGGCCCACTCGCTAGCCGGCCGGACCCACTCGAACGACGGATTCCCTTTCCTCACTAGATTCTCGTAAGTGTCAAGGAAGTACTTATTATCAACGGCTGGGATTGGTGTTGAGCGGTGCTCATCATCGGTGATGAGGATGAGAAGCGGTTTTGGGAGGTGAGGCGGGAAGAGAGAGAGTGCTTGGAGGGTGAGAGAGACGGAGAGGTGGTCGACGAAGATGAGCTTTGATTCGCTGTGGCGCAGGATGATGGAGATGGTGTGGGCGTCGAGGCGGGTGTTGATGTTGTTGAGGATGGCCCCGGACATGGGGACCGCAAAGTGAAGCTCGTACATGGCTGGGGTGTTGGGGGCCACCACGGAGACCACCTGGGAGCGCTTGACGAGGGAGGAGATGGAGGAGGCCAGCTGGAGGCATCGACGGTGAGTTTGGGACCAAGTGTAGGTTGTGGTAGTAGTGGTGGCGGTGTAGATGATGGATGGGCAGTCGCCGTTGACAACCGCAGCTCTTTCGAGGAGAGTGAGGGGAGTGAGAGGGCAGAGATTTGCAGGGCTTGGCTTCAACTGGTCCATTTTTGGGAGGAGTTTGAAATGGCGAGAGAGAGAGAGAGAGAGAGAGAGAGGATGAAGAGGTTGTGAGAGTGGTGAAAGGAGAGGGAGGTTTGCATTGGTTTTAAGTACACAAAAAGCTGAGGCTTTATGGGGAGTGTCAAGCAACTTTCTCTCACACTTTCTGTTTTGGACATTTTCACTTCTTTCCATGACAAGTGTTATTTTTCTTACACTAAAAACAATATTATTAATGCATCACATAAACTAATTTTTATTTTCTAAATTTATCCTTATTAAATGTATTTATTTTTTTTAATAACAAGCTAATTTTTTTATAACTTTCTTACCACATTGTTAAAAATTAAATAAGAAAATAAAAACTAAAGTTTTTTTAAAATTTTAATTTTTCTAAAGAGAATGCGTAACAAAATAAAGATAATAACAATGTCATGAAACAAACTTTATTTTTATTTTATTTTTAAATATAACGTTTTTCTTATGTTTTTTTTATTATTTATTTTTTTACAATGTGCTAAAGAAATTATAAGAAAAATTTGAATAAATTGAAGGAAATATAAAAGCCAATACATTTTAAAAGATAAATTTGAAAAACAAAAACTAAATTGTGTGATGCATTAATGACATTATTTTAAATGTAAGAAAAATGACACTTATCATAAAACTAAGAGAAAAAATCCAAAAAAAAAGTTGTTAACATTCCTCTTATCAGGATTCAGGCTTTATTAGGAGTTCGTACGGTCTTTCATTTAGTGAAGGTAGGGTCAAGGGTCAAGGGTCAAGCTGGTACGTGAGGCCGGCTTGTGAATATTTTAAGAAAATAAATGCGGGTGGGAAAAATGGACCACTGGGGACCAAAACACGTGAAAATTAAAAAACAAAAAAATGTTCGTTAAACGCAAAAAAGGGAAAATCAAAACAGAACGAAGGCATGGTTGTTGTTAGGGAAAGAAAGAGGTGGATATCTTTTTCACCTCTTTACTCTTCTCTAAGCAATCGTTCCTCCATGAACCATTGAATTCTGTTTAAATGATATATTTTGTTTGCCACACTGTTTATATGAAAGAAAGCGAGACCCAAAAGAAACAAAGGAGACAGAAAAGAGAGAAATATTAGATCATCCTGTGCCGAGGGAAACAGGGGCGGAGGCTTGTTAAGGCCTGAAGGGGTCTGGGTCCTCCAAAATTTTGACACAATCTAATATTTGGTCTTTGCTTTCTATTGGTGTAGGAAGTATACATAATAATTATTGTTTGTGGCTCCCTCACAATAAAGAAAAGATGTATTTCTCTTTACAAGTAAAAGACTAGGTGATTTCTTCACAAAATAGAAAGACTAAAAGTGATTTTGGAGCCCACTAGTTTCAAAAAATCTCCTTTATCAAATAGGAAGTGGACTTTTACCTAAATAAAAAAAGATTGAAATTTTAATTTTTATTCCTATATGAAGCAACATGAACTTAGTTTGAAGCAGTCGTCGCACACATCAAAATGAAATAATTGAATTTGGTTGTTTGCTCTCCAACATCCTGCTTCAAATTTTTTAATTTCAAGTTAGATAACTTTACGTAGTCATAGTTTTTTTCCTTTGTTTATTTATTTTTTATGATAATATATTTGTATATGTTTATATGAGTGAAAATTTCTCACAGACTCTTTGATTATGTACATCGAAAGGAAAATTGCATAAAAGTTTAGCATTGACTCAATCATAGATAGTTTTCGAGATATGATAGAACGACGAGTGTTATTTTAATACCTAATTGAATGAACAATTGTTTTCTGCTTTTTATTTTTCCAAACATTGTTAAGGTTGAAAAATTGAAATTTTTTAATGTCTTGTTTGGTTTATATGTTGGCCCCCTAACACATAAATTCTTGGTTCCGCCACTGGAGAGAAATACTGTCATGCAATGGATATAACACTTTTTGTTATTCTCAGCCAATAACGTAATGACATGTTGGATTATTTTTTCACATGTCTTTATATTATTGGTCGAAAATAGCAAAATAATATTATCCCCGTTAGCAGAATTTTTTTTTTGCACCACTAGCCATGCTTCTCCCACGTTTTTATTTTTATTTTTATTTTTATCACCTTTCTTAGTTCGATCATTTTTCCCTCCTTGAAGCTCTTCTCAACATTTAAACGTAAACTCCATTATTTACTATTATAAAGAAAAAGATTTTGTCCTATTGTAATTTATATCCGGTGTTGTATTAAGATGGGCTTTCATTGTAACCAAAAAAAAAAATGTACTTCATGAAAAGGCAGCCTAAAAGGCAATTAATAAACGCATTGAAAACTTGGACCGAACATATCAAGTTATCATGAACCTCGTTAAAAAGAGACACTTCAAGCACGGAAGTAATAAGTTGTACCATGAAACACATGAAACACATTGGGCACAGACATCTTCCGAAACTTCATTTTGGACAAACGAGCAAGCAATCTTGTTAGCCCAAAGGTAAACCTAGCTAGACAAATAATTTAACGAACACATGGCGTGCATTACTCAAAGACTCATGTGAAGCAAATTTGTACCAAAAACAAAGACATGTCAAGCCAGCCAGTACGTTACACATGGAAGGGAGGACATTTAATTAGAAGACGCATGAATGGTTTGAGATATGTGTTTGTTCTGTTTAATATATTTTCTTAAAAAATATCTTATTTTACTTTTAAAAAAATTAATTACATAAAGTTGTGCCAGGTAAATGCACAAATTAATGTCAATCTTTCTTAATCTCCTGAAGTAGAAAAACCCGATCAACAAACATTGAGTATGGGATGGGCTACAATTTGTAGGACCCAAGTAGGGTTTCTAGGCTCAGAGTCCGAGAGATATATCAAGAATTCTATAGTGAGGGCCTGTTTGTCCTTTCCTTTGTCCACCGCTCCTTTTTGCCGCCTGCGGGGGTTGGCTTTGCTCAAAGGAGCGGAGAGGCTTGCTTGATCAACACCAATGCCTCGATTGGATGCGTCTCTTGGCTCGCAGAGAGGACTTCTTCAATTTCTGAATAAAATTGAAAGTTGAATCAGTTTGCCAAAAGCGAGCGGGCTTGATCGAGGCCCTGTATCTCAACTCTTCGTGACTATGATTCATGGTGTTGCGTAGGCGTGCCACTATTGGGTATATGACCAGCCCAATAGATTTGGTGTGGATGGTTATGAATGATTAATCCTGATGAAGTTCGCGCGTCTCTTTCTGGACCTCTTCTCAAGCCATTGTGCTCCAAAGGGGGTACTGGCCTGGATTGATTCTTTTCTACGCCTCAGTTAAGAAGACTTCAATATTCTTTCTTCCGCGAGTGTCAACCTAACAAGTATGAGCAGTACCTGAACAGGTAAGAGAGAGAGAGAGAGAGAGATAGAAAGAGACCAAGATCGTGGTTAGTAAGACCTTATCTGGGTTTTACCAACCAGTTTCAATATCTATATCGTCCTCGGGCTGGATTAATAGTTAACTCAGGCCCAGTGGTATAATTCAGGCCCAACTCAACTTCCTATCCCTTATCTCGTTACTGTTTTATTCGGGCCCTAGTTCCCTTTAGGGCTCGAACGTTGGTTCTTTGGACTTTTATAAAGGAACAAAGGTGGGAATTCAATTTTACTTGTTAAAATAATCTATAATTCATTTTAGGCAATTAGATGAATTTATTTAAGACGATTTTCTGCAACTTATACCTGATCTAAGTGTAAACAAGACTGAATAACAGAACCTTCTTGAATTAAACCCATCAATCATTCTTAAATTCAAATTACAAAGCAAGGAATGAGAGACTGGAGATTTCTCAATCCAGTTAAGTGATTACATGAATTGAAACATATTACTTTTAAAAGAAAATCATACTATGAATATGGCAGAGCAACGAGAGATAAACACAAGCGTTGTCGACTGGTTATCTAAAGAAAGTAGGCAGATTGTTATCTTTAAGAGTTGTCAAGTGTTTTTTAAGACGCTTGCGTGTGATTTTGGGGAGAGAGTCCTCTTCTTTTGAAGTAGAGCCTCTTTATTAATAGAGATGGAAGGAGCTCGTAATGATAGAAATTGCGAAGACCTTTGGCTTGCGGTTCAAGGTCAGCTATTGGTTTGTTGGTCTTAACCAGTTCATAGAGGGAATGATGGAGGGATTCTGTCAGGAACCGTCGGTTTTCTTTATGAAGTTCTCTTGATTTGACTCCTTCGTACTTGAAGACCTGGCTGGCAATTTGATCCTACTCTGGTTTTGGTGGCTTCTATATGGCTTGTTTTCTTGTTGGGAGAGAAGGAGGTCAAGTCGTCATTAATGATGATAATCCCCTTCAGCCTCCCACGTGGGCCTAGAAAACATGTTTGCCGATTTTTAACCTTTAGTGCGAGATAAGGATTTGATCCTTTACAATTTGGGCATTCTTATTGATTTATACCAAAAAAAAAAAGCCCGTTAGGAAAAAGATGACTCTTTAAGAAAAGACAAGTGTTAATGGGCCTGCTTTTTCCTTTAAAATATTCTTTTTGACCCGTTAGACCATTTTTGGTCCATTTACCAAAACTGGGTACAAACATGGCCTTATATATGGCCCTTATATAAGGTTTTATCTCTTAATCGTTGGATCAAATTAGTCAGTCGTTGAATCAAATTAGTTAGCCTAATCCAACAGTTAAGATATAAGACATCACCTAAGAGCCATAAATAAGGCCCTTACTATAGAATGACTTATCTGATTTGGGCCCTACTAAATTATTGACTCACTTCCTTCCACTAATTGGGATAACAAGAATGTCATTTTAAGGATGATGATACCTAAAATTCGATCAACTTTAAATATGTGAGATGCATGTGTCTTTGACATATAAGTGGGTTGGTCCCAAAGAAAAGGGGACAAAAAGAGTCCTCATCAAAGTATGTAACTGGTCTTCGTTTTATAGGAGATGGAGAGTCCTCAACTTTAAATACGTTAACGTATTACTTCGTGGCAATACGTTAAGGTGATAGCCTATCAAAGTGTGGCACGCGGTTAGTATGGCTGAGTGGGTTGTTGGGTCAGTTATGGTAAAATATTTTCATGTTGCTCTTGTAGGTTCTAAGTGATTTTAGGAATTCAAGAGTAAATGGAGATCTTCAAACAAGTAAGCTAATGGAGATCTTCAAAAATTTGGTCAACTAATATGGTCAATTTTGTTTTGCGTGTCCAATAGCATTATTGATTGTTTTTTTTTATCGACAATTAAATTCATTTAATACCCTGTTGAAGTAATTTTGCAATTTTCTGTTTCATGGACCACCTTCCTTCCTTGCTGCAGTAAACCGACATTCAACTTTACAGCGTTATTATATTCCATTTTCTTTCTCCATCAAGCCTCAAGGTTTCGTACACAACCAGAAAATGAGGAATATTAAATCATACGTGAATTTGAAAATTCACAGAAAAGTACACGTACATGAAACGATATGTAGCACCTTGTCGTACCTAAACAAAATCTCCCCCATCATAATCATAATCAAATCATTATCGTTCCTTAATTAATTAAATTAATTGACTAATTACATCCTGCTCACCCTGCTGCTGGACGACCCAATCTCCTTGGCAATCTCTCTGAGCACAAACTTCTGAATCTTCCCAGTCGACGTCTTCGGCAGCTCCTCCTTAAACACCACCGTTTTGGGCACCATGTAGTGCGGCAGCCTTCCCCTACAATACTCCATCATCTCCTTCTCCGTCGGCTTAGGGCTTACGTCACTCTTCATGCTCACAAACGCGCACGGCGTCTCCCCCCAAAACTCGTCAGGCTTCGCCACCACCGCAGCTTCGTTCACTGCCGGGTGCGTATACAGCACCGACTCAACCTCCACGCTGCTCAGATTCTCGCCCCCGCTTATAATTACGTCCTTTGATCTGTCCTTAATTTCCAAATAGCCATCGGCGTGCATCACCCCCACGTCACCGGTGTAAAACCATCCGCCTTTCATACACTTGGCCGTCCCCAATTGGTCCTTTAAATACCCCAGCATCACAGACCCTCCTTTCAAAACGACCTCCCCAAGCGACAAACCGTCGCGTTTCACACTCCGCCCCGAGTTCGGATCCACCACGTCCATTCGAGTCAGCCCAACCGTTCTCACTCCTTGCCTCGCCTTTAGCCTCGCTCTTTCACTCGCAGGCAACAAATTCCACTTCCCCTTCCACGCGCACGACACCACTAGCCCCGCCGTTTCGGTCAACCCGTACCCGTGGCTCACCACGAACCCCATCGATTCGGTCCGGAGCAGAACCGCTGCCGGTGGCGGAGCTCCAGCTGTCAAGATCTGAACCGGGTTCTCGAGCTTTTCGGTTCCGGGAGGGACGTTTGTGAGCATGTTGAGCACCACGGGTGCGCCGCACATGTGAGTTACACGGTGTCGTTTAATCACGGCGTAGATGATTTGGGCGTCGAATTTGCGGAGGCATATGTTGGTTCCGCCAAGGGCCGCGATCCCGTACGGGTAGCTCCAGCCGTTGGCGTGGAACATGGGTAGGGTCCACAAGTAGACCGGCTGTTTGTGAACGCCCCAATCGATCAGGGAATCGACGGCCATGATGAAGACGCCTCTGTGGCAGTGAACCACGCCCTTCGGCGACGACGTGGTCCCCGATGTGTAGTTGAGGGTCATCGGGTCCCACTCGCTGGTCGGCGGAACCCACTCGAAGTCCTGATCGCCTCTCTCGACCATGTCCTCGTACATGCAGAGGAAACGATCGAGCGGTGTGCGTTGGGGTGCGTCAGCATCGTCGGCAATGAGGACGAGGAGAGGTTTCGGGGTGTCAGGCGGGAAGAGAGAGATGGCGTCGAGGACGAGGGATCGCGATTGGTGGTCGACGAAGACGAGTTTTGATTCGCTGTGGCGCAGGAGTATGGAGATGGTGCGGGTGTCGAGGCGAAGGTTGATGGTGTTAAGGATAGCGCCGGACATGGGGACGGCGAAGTGGAGCTCGTACATGGCGGGGGTGTTGGGAGAGAGAACAGACACCACGTGGCCACTCTTGATGCCGAGCGATGATATAGAGGAAGCGACTCGGAGGCATCGACGGTGGGTCTGCGTCCATGTGTAGGTGGTATCGTTGTAAATAAGAGAGGGGCAGTCACCGTAGACGGTGGCAGATCTTTCTAGAAAGCTGAGGGGAGTAAGAGGAGATGAGTTTGGAGGGGAGGGCTTCAGGTCTTCCATTATTTTCAGTTCAGTGTCATCAGAGTGCGTTTTGTTTTTATACTTTACTTGATAGATATAGAGATAAGGCCAACAATAAAATATTTTGGAATTTTGCGAGGGTAGTCATACCAATCCTCTTTCGCGGCTGCCAGCTTGTCTTTCTCTATATAGAAATATGAAATATGGACTCGCCCATGCCATCAGAAAGGATAGAACATGAACTATGGAAATATTTACCTAACAACTTTTAGGAGCAATTTGACATTGGTATAATGTGAAAATAATTCTTATCAGATTTTTTATGAGAGAAATTAGTTGTGAGAGAAAATAGTTTGGCGTTTGACAAATTTTTAATTAAAAGTGTCGTTGGTACCGATTCCCACATAATCAGAAAATAATTCCTGTATAATCAGAAAATGAAAGCACCTCATTAGCTACTTTCCCTTATAGCTTTCTCTTATAGCAATTTTTAACAATAAGTGATTTTTTCATAGTTTACCAAATGAGCTGGTCTCCCTAATTTTTTTTAAAAAATCACTTATTACCCCAAATAAGCAATGTCAAACGGGCACTTACATGAATCCCTAAGCCTCTCCTCCTCCCTCAACCTCTCTTCCATCTCAACTCAATATCTCTCACTCTCAGAGCCAGTTTGGCATTGATGTGTTGTGAAAATAATTGCTGTCAGATTTGCTGTGAGAGAAATCAGCTGTGAGATAAAGCAGTTTGGTGTTTGATAAATTTTTTGTTAAAAGTGTTGTTAGTATTAATTTTACGCATAATCATAAAATGATTGCCGCATAATCATTAAACCCAGCGCTTATTTGAAACTGATTCATGCATAATCAGAAAATAAAAGCACCTCATTAGCTGTTTTCCTTTATAGTTTTCTCTCACAGTAATTTTTAACAATAAGTAATTTATCATAGTTTACCAAACGGATTGGCCTTCTCAAATTTTTTTTTAAATCACTTATTACCCTAAATAAACAATGTCAAACTGACACGCAGTCTGTCTCTCACCCAAACCAACCACCGTCATTTTTTCGTTGACAAAAAAACAAAAAACCACCTTCATTTTTTTAAAATTATTATATCCATAAATATATTTTTAATACTTATCCCTCGGTGTTCCCAAGGGAATCCTTTCACTGCCGAAAGAAACACAAAAATACGAGCCTTCACTTATTTTCTTATCCTTCCCCTCTCTTTTCCTTCTCTCTCTCCTCCCTCTTCTCTGTTTGATCTCCGGTTTTTACCCTTCGCATCTTTGTTCTCACTTTTTTTTCGCATACTTGGTATACCGCAAAATCCAACCGCACTTCATGACAACCGTCATCCCCGGTAACCGCAATTATGCGGTTCGGTGATGATTCATATTTTGGCTATACCGCAATCATTCGGTCGGTTTTCGAATTGCAATCACCCATAATTCTAATTTAGCTATAAAAAAAAAACAGTATAGTTCTTTTAAAACTAAGGTGAAAAAATCCGGAAGTATAGTATCCAACTAGTTGAGGGTAAAAATATGATAGTATTTCGCCTAGCCCAAAGGGCTTAGCCACATAGGCGTGCTTGGCCCGATATTTTGAAATCTTCGTCCCTCTCGAAAAAAGTGACTAAGCCCAATTGGCCGAATTCTAGTCCCGCCTGAGCCTGAAAATTTAAGGTCAGTGCTGCCCTGACCCACTGATGTACCATAACCATATGCATAACTCGTCCGCGATGTAAAGTAAAGCATCTTAAATGATCTTGGCGTTTAGGTGTTATTGGGTTTAATTTTAAGGGCATCTAAGTATATTCTAGTGAGTTTTTTTGTTTTTTTGGCTATATTTTAAATTTATTCTAAAAGTCTACATTTATGAAATTAAGGACTAAATTTTGTCTATAAACAATTAAAACTCTTCTTGTGGTTCGATTGACAATGATAATATGGTGGCTTTGCTTTGATTTTCTTTCTTCTATTTATATTGTATATAAGTTATAATATTTCGCAACCATTTAAAAGAAAATTGCACAAATACTCTCTGAAATATTAGGACTGTATATTTGCCACCAATAATTTTTTTTTTGTTGACAATTTGCAAGCCAAACTTCACGTTTGGTTTGCTTTCCTTTCTTAGCACACACGGAAGTTAACTTCACAATCTCCTCATAGCAATTAATTTTTCCTGTTATAAATCGGATTGTATTCATGTCTATATTATTTCCTACCTTAAATAGATTTCCTGTATCAGTATAAATAGGGACTTTGTGTAATATGTTTATATTCTCTACAAAGTTAAGTTCAGTCTAAAAGTATTTGCTTATTTACTGTTTTAGAGTGATTAAGTGAGAGCGAGTTCGAGTTCTGAAAAGTAAAACAGTAAATAAGCCGAAAGTATATTCTTTTGAGGGTCCGTGGCATAAAAATTTCTAGACAACCTTCAAAATGACACACAAAGCCCTATGTAACGGACTCGAATTTGTTTGAATTTTTTTTTTGTGGACAAATTACTCGAATTTGTTTGAATGGTTTATTCTGTTATTGTGCTTACCCTACCCCCAGAGTGGATGTCTCTATCGAAGGGAAAGCGTCGGAATTAAATTACGGGAAAGTTGAGCAGGGAGACTTACAGGCGAAGGAAGCGATTGCCTGCCTCCCTTGCCTCCATTCATTTTCAGTTTCTTCTGTGATTCAATTTCAGTTTTTATAAGTTGAGAGAATTTCAAGCGAAAGCAGCAGAAGCAGCCGGTGGAGAAGGAATGGGGGTGCTCTCAAACAAGATCCAGAGGGATCAACTCAGACCTGGAGATCATATTTATTCCTGGAGGCGCGCCTACCTCTATGCCCATCACGGTTCTCTTCTCCTTTTCCCCCTGATTTTTTATTTTTATTTTTATTTTTCATTATTATTATGTATTTCATGTTCGTGATTTTCTGATGTCGTTGTTTTGGATGGATTTTCAATTTTGTATATATCTTTGTTGTTCGGTCTTATGGAAATGAATCTTGAGTAAAGACTCTATTTTTTTCTTCTTCTTTTTGAGTACAACAGTAAGATAAGACTATTGTGAATAGACATACAATAGCATATGAGCATTGATTTATTGATATTTTGTTTGTACGAATTGAACTAAAGAAATGTCACAGTGACTGTAGGTGACAATGGCGATCTGTTTGTATTTTAGCCATTGTCTCACTCAGGGCATGGAAAATATGTCGAATCTCCAATTGTTATGTCCCTAAATTTGTTCCCAAAATGTGTGGTTTGATTTTAAATAGATTCATAATATGATATTCACCGCCTCCTCCCCCTCCACAAGAATAATCCTGGGGTTGGAGTATGAACCTATTGTTTGGATTGATAGGAATGACCTAGATGAATCGACTACCTCTGAAGAGGTGGTTTGTTGAAGTTAATAAGTTTTGTTTGAAGCAGGTACAAAAGGAGTGTTGACATCTTAGTTCTTTACCTCTGCATCTGTAATTTTTATGGGTGAAAACAGTTTAGCACAGTTTCTTTCCCTCGGCATCCATTATAATTTAGTTTTTCTTCTTTGTAGTTTTCACCTGTTTTCCTTAATTGTCTATGAGGAGAACCTTTGTGTTTTTGACATTTAAATGCTGCATTTAGGTCACCATGGCATTGCTGATAATTTATCTGCTATGTGATATCAGGGATATATGTCGGTGAGGGAAAGGTTATCCACTTCACTCGGGGAGCTGGCCAGGAAATTGGCACAGGAACTGTGTTAGACCGCATCATTTTCAGCTCCTCCCCATCCCATTCCCCGGACAATCCCTGCCCAAAATGCGGTGATCAATCAAGTCTTGACGGTGTCATGTCTTCTTGCATAGATTGTTTTCTATCTGGCGGTGATCTCTACCTCTTTGAATATGGTGTCAATGCTGCTTTCTTTATTGCCAAAGCTAGAGGGGGTACCTGTACGCTTGCCGCGTCTGACCCACAACAAGATGTCCTTCATCGTGCTTTTTATCTTCTCCAGAATGGTTTTGGTAGTTATGACATTTTCAAAAACAACTGTGAAGACTTTGCAATATATTGCAAAACAGGTTTGCTCGTGTACACTAGCATTAGTGTGGGCAGGAGTGGACAGGCTGCTTCCTTTTTAGCAGCTGCAAGTGCTGTTATTTCTTCACCGCTTCGATTTTTGACTACTAGTTTTACTGGTCTGGGTGCTGTTGGTTGCGGCATGTATTGTGTTAGCCGATTGGTTTCTGATATCGGAATACGTCGTGATGTTATAAAAATTCCAGTGGAGAGACTTACTGCTCCGTGTGGCCTAGATGAGGCAGAGTTTGCGACTGAAGTGGTCAAGACAGATTAATTTGTGTGCATAAACCGAAGTTGTATGGCTTGAAGGGGTTTGTTTCTGTTGATTGTTGTATTATGCATGGAGTGTTTCCAGGAACATTTTATGATTGCTTGTATTAAGGCGGACGTTGCCATGATCAATGTGCCTGCTCTTCTTTTGAACTTTTTTTTTTCCAGAAAAAATATGCTCATCATTTTATAACCATGGATAATTTGTTCGTTTGTTGGTTGGTTTATTTTACAAGGCAATTGTTAAGTTGTAAGTCTTATGCACTTCATGTACTTTGTTCATTTACTTCATTTTTCCTTAACCGTGGCATTAAGACCATCATGAACAGGCCGGTCAAGAAAGACCAATACTACAATTTTCAGGAGTTCAAGGAAGCCTTGCTCTTTAAGTTCTCCCCCTGCTTCTCGGCTTATGTAGAAACAAGCACCATAGACAAAATTGTGCAATATCGATAGCTGTTGTTTAATCATATAATTACAACAAAAACACGGATGGGAAGAAATCCTGTAGTGCAACAAAAAAAGTCCATAATCAAAATACCAAATGTTAATCCAACAATGAGATTTCCAGCTAGTACGGCCAAAAACCACCTCCACCTGGCTTTTTTACGAGAATCTGACTGTATTCCGGCCTCGATGTCTGCAGTTTACACATTCAAATGTTAAGATGCTGGTCACAAAAAAGTCGAGTTTTTCTATATATATATATATTTGGGTCTTTTTACACAATAATAAAACTTAAGAGCTTAAGGATTAAGTATTGGGGTGAACAAAGAAAAGTGCGGGATTAAAATAGAAAAACTCAAAAATTAAACCATTTCAATTGAGATGGAAAGAAAAAAAAAAAGGGAAGAACATGAACTAAGTCACTGTCGTGTGCATTAAGCTTCCGTCTTGGAAGGTTTAGAAACATCTATAACTCAGAACATCAAGATACTTAAAATCGGATTGTTCGCCAAAAGAAAACAAAAGATACTAAAAGCAGGTTGAAACAGCAAAGAGGATCCTTAAAGTGGCCCTTCTTTATATCACAAATCATATAACCTTGTTGGGATGTAAGTGAAGGTTCAGAAGATCAAATAGTTGTTTCATTTTCACCTGGTGCATTTGCTGGTTGTTTTTACCCTTTACTTTTTCAAGGGTTTCTCATACCAATTTTTGTTCTGGTCTCTAATTAATACAAGCTGGTAATCCAATAAGCATCAACTTCAATAAATTTCTATAGTAGCTTAATCATCAAGCATTGGGTGAAAATAAGCAATATTACCTTCCATCCAATGATCCAATCAGGTTCTCAAAATATTTTTCATTTGTTAATAAAGTTTAGCAGTGAATTTAAAGTATAGGGATTAAAATGTGATGTATTCAGAATTTGTTCCTAGGAGTGGTGGATTTTCATTGTTTCTTTGCTGGGTTTTTGTTTACGTTTTCATAAATGCAATGTCTGTGATCACATCAGATTTTGGCTTAGTTGTACTGGGTATAGGTTTCCTTGAGATGGCCAGGGAATTTTGTTCTTTATATGCACTTGCAATTAACTTTTTAGCTTCCTAGAAATGCATATGCCTAGCTTCCTTCCTTACTTATGTCAAACCTCCAATTCAGCTACACTCCATGTGATGGGGCTTGCTACGCTAGCCTAGCTAGAAAAGGCGCCATTTCTTAACTAACTTCTAGAGCAGACTACAATTGCGAGGTTGAAAGAAGAGTTCCCAGGTTGAAAGATCAAATTGGGGGTGTAAGGACTGTGGAAATTGCCATATGAATGGCCACTTAGGTAAAGAAACAAACTTTGAATACTACCAAACCTTAATAGGACCCAAGGTTTCTGATTTAAGCTTTTCTTATGTTCATCCATAACTCTGAGTCAGAATAACTCGTCTAAAAAACCTCCAAAAGTTTCATTTAATTTCATCACATATCCCAAAAGTTTTATTTGGAAAGTTCAATAAGAAAAAGTTACCAAATTGCAAGAATCTGTATATTTCAATCGTTGTGTAAGATTCACATATCGCATGAGGTGATTAGCAATATGAACAGAATCAATTTCAAGAATCGAAATTACTTTATCAACCAAACAACAGAATATAACGAGAATTGGGAAACCTAAAAGCATGGATTATAAGAAGAGAAAGAGAACTTACGAGATCTTTGAAAACGAGGAACGCGATCACGAAGAAAAGAACAAACAGGATTTCAAACTCGGCGAATTTGACGAACCCAAAGACCGACTGAACCCACCGAGTCAATGCGGACTCGTTCGAATTCCTGCTCCCGACTCGCTTCCCCATCTCTCTTGCTCCTCCTCTGTCTCTTCTGCCTTCGTTTACCTTGGTAGTTGGTAGTAAAGGGGTTCGGGTCCGACAGCTCGAAGATGGCATTGATTTTCACGGGTTTCGTTTTATTTTAGAGAAATTAAAAAATAAAAAAATAAAACAGAAAAGTCAGATTCTGAACAAAAAGATAAAAAATAATGGTCAATTTGTAATTTTAGCTAAATTGTGAAATGGTAAATGAGATTTCTTTATCTACACACATTGATAAAATGTCAATTTTACTACTCAAAACTATTGTCAGTTTAGGTCATTTATAAACGGACCGTGATTTTGGTTTCATAATTTTTTTCCTTTCCTCCTATTATCTCTTTTGATCCTTGCAGAATTCTATTAAGAACTTGATAGCATGGAGTATAACTTGTATGAAAATTAGGTTGTTGTCTTAAAAAAAAAAAGGTGAGTTATTGAGTGGACGTGATTGGTAACGACAATACCTTTATTTCACCAAATAAAATTATTTTTGCTCACCACCTTTTATAAAGCACATTGCAACTAAAAGTTTTTCAAGCTTATGGAAAGTGTTTTTGACACTATATATAAGACACAATCTTATGAAGTGAAAATATATTATCGATATTTTGAATTTTATACAAGAGTGCATTGAAGCCTTTTGGGAGTACAACTAATGTTGCTCTAATTTTATTATTCTTTGCAATAAAAATTTGATTACCATTAATTTATAATATTATTATTATTATTATTGTTTTCGTTTTGGAAAAAATATACAATACTATTCAATTTAGTAATATTAAATTAAATTTACCAAATTTTTTAGTAATCTTAATTGTATTTTACTTGGTCTAGCACTTGGTGTAGATTAGTCATTTTACTTCTCTTGATGGGACAAATAATAGGACAAAATAATGATGTAAATATTTAGACTTTGAATGGCAAACAAATAGGGATTTGTGTGACTCGTATTATCGTGCTCGCCAAAATACACGAAATCCCTAAATTGAAACACGGAAGACGGAAAGACAGAGAGAGAGAGAGAGAGAGAGGAAGAAAGAAAGAGAGGCTCACGGTTCTCATTGTTCCTACACTGTAATCCATGGCGTCAACGAGTCAACGACCCCTCCTCATCGCCCTCCTAACCCTCTCGATCTTCGCAATCTCAGCCACCGCAACAAGGCCCTGCAAGACCCTCTTCATTTCCTCCTACTCATTCTCCCTCCGTCGTCTCCCCTCCTCCTCTTCCTCCTCCGGCTTCGTCACCGTCGTCACCGAGATCAGCCGACTCCGCCCCGTACGCTACGACGACCTTGTCCTCCAACCCCACGAAGAAGATGATAAGCGAACTCAGGCGGCGTCGCTCTTTCCCTTGATCGGAACGTCGTCGGCCTCCTCCTCGTCCTACGACCTCAACTCTCTCCGCGATCGCACCAGGGACATCCTGAGCATCGTCGTTTCCCTGCTCTTCGGCGTCGGCTGCGGCGCTCTCACCGCCGCTACCATGTACTTGGCTTGGTCCGTCTTCTTCAGTCGCTACGACAATGGCTCTGCGTCTTCCTTCGATGACGATTTCTATGACGCCAGCCCTAAGAAGATAGGTTATGTAAAGATTCCGGAGGTGGCCGCTGACTCCGTGCCAACACCACCGTCTCCAGTCAAGGAAGCCGCCGCGGTGTGAATATGACGATTATGGCAAATTGGTAATTCCATAAATAATTTATAATTTAAAAAAATGTTGCCTTTGGATGATGGGCACGTTGTGACTGTGTTGTGGATTCGTGATAAAATAAGCTTATATCGGACGCTGTGTTATGTATTTATCATTTTATGACTAAAATATTGGCTCTTGCTCTTTCTCCATATATTATCTGAATATGATACATTTGGGCTGTTGTTGTACTCTATTATATATTTCTGTAATTGTTTTTACCTTAATGCTGATGAATGGGTTCAGTTTAGCATATACATATGCATATATGTGCACATACATTGAGTTTATACCCTTACTACTTCACTTGGTCTGGGGTCTTTTGTTAACTGTTTCTCACCCATTTATTGTTGGGAAGGTGAAAGATTGTCTCCCTGTTGTATTCACGACTGCATGACTGGTTTTGATGGTGTTTGTAGTTTACCTCATTTTACTTGGAGATTTTGCACATCAGGTAGGGAGAAGGCAATCATTTTAATCTTTGTTTTTGGTACAGTTAACTGTAAATTTTCTTACTTTATAGAGTTATGTTTGCTGTTTTCATTTTTTGTCTCTGTTTCCTATGGAAAGATTAATATTTTTTTGAAAGATATGCTTTATAGAAGGCTTGGCTATTTGGAGTTTGTTAATAGGATGATTTGGAAAATTTGATGATGAGCCAGATAGCATAATTCAAATTGTAAAGGTTATATATCATAATACTGTGAATTGTTTGATTTCATCAATTAACTCATGTGCTGACATTTTACAATGTATACTGATAGTTGGCAGTGCATACTCTACAGGAGTAAAAACAAAAATATGGCGTTTTATTTGAGAATATTTATACTTATTTGTGTGAACATGATATTATTGAATGCTACTAATGTATATACCATTCTTGGCTGTACCTTGGATAGCATTGTTTTCTCAGTTATTGTAAGTGGGCAGTTTTATGATTAATATGTTAAATTTTAAATAATAAGCTTTCTTGTTTTTAAGTGGGAAAGAGAAGCACATTCTGAAGTTGCATAGATGATAGCATGAATATCTCAAACCAGTTATGTTTAGTGAGCATGGTTTTAGTGACCTTGGGAATCATGGGATTTAAGGGCTGTTTAACCATGAAAGGTGCTGGTTCATAACTAGCTAGGAACGCTTGCTAGGGGTGTTTAGAGGTCACAAGAACCATTAATTTCGGAGCAAATTAGAGTCTTAAAAAAGGGTTGGATTGTGATAATTCCTTGGTGGCAAGTCATTGAGGAACAATAGGGTTTCAATGGGTTAAGATAAAAAGACTTTGTTATGGGTTGGATGTGAAAAGTTATACACGAGAATATTTCAGAAGTCATAAGAGATGGGTTATGGGTTGCAGGTGAAATAGAATTTCAGAGGTCAAGTTATGGCCGTTGTGATGGTAGGTGATAATCGCGCGAAATAGTGTTGCTGCGCACTGGATTTAGTGTTATGTTGTATTTGGTAGATAAAGAATCCAGATATGATGAAGCCTTCATGTAGCTGAAGAGTGCGCACTGCGCAGTAAATTCTTGAATAGAATGGAAGAGGGAAACAAGAGGAGGTTAGATTAACTCTCAGAACTAGGCCTTTCCAGTTGTAAATCTGCCCCGTTTGGATCCCCAGGATTTGAATGTGTATTTAGATTTCAAATCTATGAACCTATGCATTTGAAATTCATAGATTTCATATCTACATGTTTGGATGTAAAGTTGCAAAGCAAGAATAATTGTCAAAATTACATCACTTTTCTTTTCCTTTTGGATCATCACGTTCTCATATTTTCTAACCAACTTTCCATTCCACTAAACACTCCAGATATGATCTACTTTTATACTGATTACTCATATTATTAACACGCATATTTGGAGATATTCAATATTTAGCAACAATACAACAAGAGCAACCAAGATCTGAACTTGCTCGTGACTTGACTTGTGAAGCTCAACGGTCTTGGACTTGCCGATGGTTTGGTTGCCAAGATTGCAAAGGGAAAATGCGGGTGAGATTGGAGTGATGACAAACCACAACCATAGAATTGAATCCAACTCAGAGAACCAAGGCCTAGATTTCGATTCCAGCCATGAACAATCAAGAGCAAGCCTTGAACGAGAAAAACGAATGTAGGGAGAGCGTGAGAGAGGAGAGATGAGCAAGCAATTTGACAAAGAGTTTCAGATCTAAGATATGGAAGACCTAGACATGAGATGAATCTTGGCGGGAGGAGGTAATTGCCCCTCCTCTCCTCTCTTCCAGCTTTCTTTTTTCTCAACTCCTCTCTCTGTCCTCTCTGTATGCATTTTTGGTTTTCCTCTCTTCTTCAATAGCCCCTGCAATTTTGGTTTCCCCTTTTGCTATCTCCTTTTTGTGAGAGTTTTGCTCTCCTTTTGTGAGAGTTTGCTCTTTTTGTGTGAGTTCTTCGTTTTTCAGGATACGTTTCATCCACGGCTCTCTCCCCTTTGGCATGCCGTTGTGTATTGGTGATGGTTTTCTACCACAATCCTCTGCTCCTCAGTTCCACAGGTGCCGCTGTTGTTGATCTTTCTCGGTGGCGTGTTGTGGTCTGGGGATGCTTTTAAAGTGCAATATGTACTAACTACTTGGATTATGGGAGAGCTTTGTGTGCGGGTGGCTTGTTCACCCCATTCTCAGTTCAAAGCTTTGGTTCATCTTGTTACTGGTTACTTGTCCTTAGTGGTGATGGTGGATATGCGATGGTGGCGCCGATGGTGTACTGGTGGGGAGCTGTGGTTTATTCCTAGATCAAGGGTTTTTCTTTTATGTGGTTGTGAGCTTTATTTTTTTTAAAGAGAGTTTGTTGGCTTTATCTTTGTATTTGGGCCTTAACTCGAGCCACTTTGTTTGGATTTTTAGCTTTTGTAATGCTTCCGCTCTTAATTCATTTGGTCGAATTCGTTGTAAAAGAGATCTAAAAGTAAAATGAGAAATTCTCTCAAATACCACTATTATTGTGGTAAAGTTCTCAAGTAGCATGATTACTAGTGCGTTGACAATATTGATATTTTATTTATGCTATATCATGATTATTTGGCTTTTGACAATTTTTTATATTATCCTTTCTATTGAAAGTGACGATAATATACTAAATTCACACACACTACATAGATGCTAGGACTCGAACTCAGGAGTGTGCCTGGGAGAGCAATTGCTCCACACCACAACACTAGTGGGTTCTTTGCGGCTTTTGACGTTGATACAATGAGACTTTTTCCCTATTGTTATAATTTTACCATGTGACCATACTCGTTTGGTACGTCGGACTGTACTGACTAATTTCCGTCGGATAGTATTAATCTGTTCCGGAGAGTACTGACTATTTATCCATAATATTATAAGGCGTTTGGTGCTGTTCCGGATAAATAATCTGACTAAGTTATACTGTGTTTGGTGATGTTTCGGATAACATCAGATCAGACTATTTATAAATTAAAAAAAATAAAAAAAAATCTTTGATAATTTTAATGGAAATTGGGATTCAAATGACACAAATTTTTTTTGGTAAGATTCATATGACAAGATTTGTTTTTCAATTTTTTTTTGCCAAGATTTTTTTTCATATAACCCATTATCATAATTGTAGTATCTCATAAAAATTCCAACATACTCGCATACGTTAATAAAAACAGTACCAAATAATGTATAATTCAAAGTGATCACATATTAAGGTGCTAAGAGCAAAAGAGAAAGTTGTTCATAAACCAAACTACATCAAAGAGTGAATCACAACTCCCTCGCCCCAAGTAAGAGAAGAACAAATGCTTTTCTCATAGCACCATCCAATGTCAAGAATGTTTTTTCATCACTTGCTTTCTCCAAAATTAGCCGTAGTGCCTTAATTTGGTCATTAATAGACAAATCCATCTTTGCTTTTCTAATAGCAATTGACAAAGAAAAATAAATGGTTCCTAGAATTCAGGTTCATACAATTTTAATTTTGTAATTTTGCTCTCCTAGTCGTCATGTATGTATGTATTCAACTAAACTACCAACTCTAGCACAGTTTTTTATTTTTGGACGAAAATTGGCAATACTCTGTTTAATACCAACAATCTAAATATTCCCACAACGTCGAATCACTATATCACATACAAAGAAAACATTCGATTAAAAAAAATGCCAAAAAAAAAAATTCATAACCTAATTTCCACTAAAAAATTGAAATATATAAAGCATATTGGAGAGAGTATGAAAAAGAGAGAGAGTGAGAGATGGATACCTAGAGAAGAGTGAAGAAAATAACTTGTGGAGAAGATAGTAGAGAACAACCCTAGGGAGAAGAAGATGAAAAGAGCGTCTGATTTTTTTTCGTAGAACGAGTGTTCTTTTTCTCTAGCCGTATAATTAAGCGTGTATTATCTAAACCGGGGTGTGTGAGTTGTATTAGTTAGTCAGGTAAGGAGAGTATTAAAAGCCCAACCCGTATAAAATAGTCGGGTAATTAAATAATACAAGTTGACACCAAACACCTAACATAGACTATTTACTCCTATCCAGAGTCTAATACGGTGTACCAAACGAGCCGTAATACCATAAAATCGTTACACTTCTCAATATTTATAATGAATATGGATATGAGAAATATAGCATTTAACTAATATTTTTTTATTTTTTATTTATATTTTTAAAAGAAGACTGTTTGTTAAGCTTTTTCTCTTTTGGTCCTTATAGAGGAAATTTAATCTTTCAACCGTTACGGATCTGTTAAGCTTGTTCTTTTTGGTCCTTAAAGAGGCAATTCAATCTATCAATTCAAACTAATGACAACGTTATGTTTTGCTTTTGGATTCAAGTAAAGACATTGTTTCACTTAAACAATGAAGTCGTATGGATTAAACTTAAAGCAAAAATTGCTTAAAGGTTAATTTCCAATAAAATAAAATGATATTGCCTATTATCTCTTAAGTGGCATTAAGATTTGATGTAATGGATATTGTTTCTAGCTTCTGCGTGCTATCGATATGAAGACACTGGTTTCCTGATTGAAGCAGCAAGCAAAGAAATTTGGGATGATAGGGCAGCATGCGGGCATCTCTTCGAATTCAGGTGCACGGGGCCTATAAAAAATAGAAGGAATACAAACTCCTTGCACTAATAAATCCGTTGTAGTTGTAATTGTTGATTATTGTGCTTCAACCCCAAAAATAAATAAAAGAAAAATAAAAGAAACATGAATTGCAAGTATAATCAGTAAGCCTTTGGATTTAATTTGTTGCCAACATAATAATGAATGAAGTATAAACTTGATTTGATAGTGTATGTATATGTTTTCAATCTCACGCGTTTCTACGTTGCAGGATTCCAGGGAATGGCGGGTAAGTTCCAGGATCCAAGGAAAAGCAGCATATCAGATCAAAGAAAACAAGGACAAGAAGGATACGTTTTGGAGACACATCAAGAAAAAATATAAATATTGCAGAAACTCCTACCTTTTTGAGCATATTACTGTTGTTTGTTATTGTTCAACTACGAGTTTGGATAATGTAGAGGTAAATGCTCCTAACCACTTGAGTTATCGCTTGCATTGTTCAAACCTGTGTGTGTTTAATGCCATGCATAGGCCTTTCTGTTGGATATGTGTTAGAAGAGTGATTTTTGAGTTGCTAAAACTTGAGTTGCTAAATTACTTTGTAATCATCCCTGTCAAACAAATAAGACTTTAGATGCTTGTCAATTGCGAGCGACGCCAACAAAATATCGTCCCTGAGCACATGTGACCTATCTCCAACAACAAACTCAAAAACCTCACCATTGACTCCAACTAGGTTATATATATTTTGATGTTCAACTACGAGTTTGTCATACACATGTGTGTTTAATGTCATGAAGAGGCCTTTCTGTTGAATGTGTCAAATCTTAATCGAATGTAAAACAGTGTTTACCTCTAGAAAGAAGTCGATCCCAGAAGAGTGATACAAACAGTTCAACACTGTTGTGATGCTTGGCCAATGACATTTGAGTTGCTAAAACTTGAGTTACTCAGTTATTTTGTCATCATCCCTGTCAAAGCAACGGGACTTTAGATGCTTGTCAATTACAAGCGACGCCAACATGATTTCGTCCATGAGCACATGCGACCTATCTCCAGCAACAAACTCAAAAACCTCGCCGTTAACTTCAACTAAGCTACAACCCGGCACCTTTCTCACCTTTTTTTCCTCCATTCCCTTCCTTAGCACTGTGACATCATCCCACTGGTTGGCAGAGGCATAGATGTTTGAAAGAAGAACATGCACACCACTGTGGTCTAAACTTTTCCCGGACAAGCGCTTAACCATTTCTTTACCCAACTCAACATCTCCATGAACTCTACAAGCATTGAGCAATGCACCCAAGACGTAAGAGTCTGGTTCCATGGGCATCTCTCTCACAACCTTATTTGCCTCTTCTAGCATCCCAGCTCTCCCTAGTAAATCTACCAAACAACCATAGTGCTGGATGCCTGGCTGTATCCTGAAAGTACTAGTCATACTTCCAAATATACGCAATCCCTCATCCACCAAGCCCATTCGGCTGCAAGCACTCAACATACATATAAATGTAACTTCATTAGGTGCAATTCCTTCATCCTGCATTCTTGCAAACAGCGAAATGGCACCTGCACTATCACCGTTATTGGCAAGCCCCGAAATCAAAGAAGTAAAAGCAAAGACATCCCTACTCGGCATCTCATTAAATACAGCACGAGCAGTTTCAATACAACCACACTTTGTGTACATGTCGACGAGAGCAGTGCCCAACACTCTATCTAATTGCATCCCCTTCCTGTTGACATATGCATGTATCCATCTTCCCTGATCCAGTGCACCAAGAAAAGCACAAGCAGTGAGTGAACCAACAATCCCGGCGTGGTTAGGCAAAAACCCAGACACCTGCATATCGACAAAAAGCTCCAAGGCCTCCCTAAACAACCCAACTTGCACATACCCATTAATCATAGCGCTCCAAGAAACTGCATTCTTTTGAGGCATTTGATCAAACAGCTCCCGTGCAATGACAACTTGGCCAGACTTGACATACCCATTAATCAATGCAGTCCAGGTAACAACATCTTTATATACGCTCATGTCAAACAATTTACGAGCTGGGTTTATGAAATCACAAGTCACATACAAATGGATCAACCCGTTCTGCACAAAATCGTGAGATTCCCAACCAAGCCTAATGGCATGGCAATGGAGCACCAAACCGAAAGAGAGATAAGAGAGGTCAGCGCAAGCTCTAAGAAGAAAGGAAAAAGTGTAGTTGTTGGGCAATAAGCCACTCTGAATCATATCACTGTATAGAGATACGGCTCTCATGGACTCATTGTTCTCAGCTAAAGCTCTGATCACGACGTTCCAAATGTAGGTGGTTCGGTAAGGCATATGACGAAAGAGTTGAAACGCATGTCGTAAATCGCCGGAGTTGGATACAGTACAGAAGGTAATGATCTTGGCAGCTGCATAAGGGTCGAAAAGGGTACCTGAAACTGTGAGGTGGCTTTGAATTTGCTTGATATGCGCCATGGTGAGACATTGATCCAAGATTGATAGAGCTCTCTTACTTGATTTCATATATTATTTTAGAGTTTGGAGTTTGGAGCCAATCTGAGTTTGTTTTGAAAAATGACCCAAACCCCATAATATATCTACTTAAGGGAAGTGGAATGATACAACAAAACAAATGCCCTGATAAAAATTCAGAGCATACCCCAATAAGCTTCACCATTCTTCTCATAATATTCTCATTATAAAACTGAGCTTACAATGCTTTTGCAGAACATGGTGTTTACACGTAATCCCTCTAAAGCCTTGTGAAATCTGATATGAATATAGATGTAGAGCTTTTCCTTCCAAAATCGGCCCATGATGTTCTGTTTTATTTTTCCAATATGATATATTGGAGAACAAGGTGATTCGTTCTCTTATACAAAAAAAATTGGTGGAGAGGATTCAAACACAGGACCTTAGGTGTGATTTTGAACCCCATACCAACAAGCTATGCTTAGTATGACTCCAACAACAATGGCCATTTTATTTGACAGTTTATTGATGCAGCAGTGTCACACCATATTAACTACAGGTAAACAGAAGTTGGCAGTACAGGTTTAGGAATTGCAATAAGACTCTTGTCCTTTTGAATTGTAAGCCCCAGTCTCTCTTCCATATTGTTCAGGATCTCAAGAGGGCACTCCCACTCAAAAGCATGGAGCAAAGCTGCCAAGTAAAAGTGCACCATGCGATGAGCAAGGGGCTGTAGGGTGGAGTCCGGAAAACTTCTTTCACTGCTGCTTGAAAGTAAGCTAACTTGGGAATGTCATTCTCTTCAACAAACCTGTCCTTTCCGACCACTTGGTCCAACTCCATAACTATTTTCTTGTATGCATCAGGTGTTCTTAGGATCTCTGTCATACCCCACACGATAGTACTTGAGCTTGTCTCCGTGCCTGCAAGAAACATGTCCTGTAAAACCAAAATAAAAAAAGATCGATTTCGGATGGACTAGTTAAGCAAGCAATAGCTACAATACTGAAATAGGTCAGCAACGTATATAAATCTTAGACGATTGACTTACAGAAAGCAACCCTTTGATGATATTTCCGGAGAGGCTTCTCAATTCGTCATCTCTGTCACTTCTATATTCCAATAACACATCTCTAACATGTCCATTTTTTCCTTCTGGTTACTTTTGTTGATTCTGTTTTCCCTCTCTTCCAACTTCTCGTTGATTAGTTTCTCATAAAAAAGCATCAAATCTCCAAAAGATCTTCAATGTTCTCCGTTTCAATCCTTGAGGATCAAATGGCTTGAATGTTGGGATGAGATCAGGAACGTTTGCCGTGCCAAGAATTTTTATTAATTCCCATAATGTCTGTTTTAGTTCCCTCCCTTTCTTTTGTGTGCAATCAAAAAGGCTCGTACTGCATACAACGGTACTCATGAGGCTGGCTTAGGCGATGAACGCCCACTTTGCAATGTTCACTGGATTCTGTAACACTAAAGTTGAATAGAGGTTCTTCAGTAACCCATGGACCTAGGTACCAAAAAAATGAAACAATAATGATTATATTCACATTTTTCTTTTTTCTTTTTCCCTTCTTTTGCAATTCAAATGCCCTGTTACCAATGAATTAAAGAAAAATAGCATATGGAGCTAGGTTCCTCCCTCGAATAGCAGACTTATTTTAGGTATTGCTCTTTCGAGAGTATATTCTTTCCCTCTATTATTATTATTGATGATATTGGTGATGGCGGTATGAGTGAAGAAGTTGTGTTAGTAACAGATTAAGATGGGAGTGGTGGTGTTTGTTCCTTTTAAAAGGGTGTATAATTTTCCTGTGTTTCCTTTCCCTTTCTATTTTTCTTCTAGGGTTTGAATGCTTTTGTAATGGGGTCGCTTGATGTAGTGGGGATTTACAAAGCATAGCACCATGCAAAAATTCCTAAAAATGATACACTTTTGAATTTTACATAGTACAGCCAAATATTTTAAACGTATAGCCACACGGCTATACTCCCGAAACATATTTAAAGAGTATAGCCGCGCGGCTGTACTCTTTGAATAGCCGCTCGGCTATACCATTTACATGTATTAAGCATATTAACATTAAAATAGTATAGCCGCCCGGCTATACTATTTTAATATATTCAAATATTTTAGAAGTACAGCCGGGCTATACTCTTGAAATTTTAAAGAGGTAAACCACATGAACCAAAAGTGACCTTTGGCCTACTAATTTTTAAGATAATGAAGGAAAATAAAGTGAGTCCAGTCACATAATTATAATCAATTAAATTCTTCTCAATATTTTAATAAACTTTCAGGCATAGAACTTGAAAAGGATGAGCAAACAATTTTATCCCATGCAATCGCAGGTGTGGTGCTTCTAGTATTTTTCATCAGACAACCAGGAAAAATTGCTAGATCAGGAATAATGCCACATCCACAAAGCTGCACTTCACAATCCATTAATTTCTTGACGCTAAATTCCTTGCTGGAACCAAAGAAAAAAAAAGATACAATGCTAGAAATCTTCAACGTTTAATGATTATCTCTTCTGAGTTCCAAACTTCAAACATAATTTAACCACGTATCATATTCATCAGAGCTAAACAGTCTCTGAAAACATAAGTCATATAATACTGATGGAAATGCACGCTGAAAGAGGGAGAGAGCACCAGATTGAGCATATACATTCAACTGGAAGTTTCTCCCTCTGTAAGAGGACTAGAACCAACTCGTGGAAGTGTTTCATACAATTAGCTAAGTTCAATATTCAAGTGAGCCAAGAGATGGGAGCCCGGAAACAATGTCTTGAGCTTCACCGCCACCGCTGTTCAACCTTTGACCTGTATTCGGGCTAAAGGGTTCAACTGCTTGGTCCCCCATTTTGTGTACATCCTCGGGCGAAAGTATCTTGATATACCAAACATTGTTCACAAATGACCTGCATATCATATGATTTCATATATTAGTCAGACTCCCAAAAATGCCGTTTCTAATTGTTCCCTACTATAAGGACAGTTCAATGAACTAGAGAAACCACCTAAAAAGAAAAGTTGAAGCGAAGACTAAAGAAAGTTTTCAATTATTCTTGGTGCTTCTTTGATTAATAATGTTAATTCAACGTCAACATGAAACCACTCTAATTCTTCTTTTAAAATTTTAGTAAACCAGTAATTTGACATCCAGGTTATCTGTGTGAGGCTCATAGCTCCAATGGTACAGCACTTCCATGCAATAGTTCAACCTCACCCTTCCCCTCATCCCCTCTCTTCCCCCATTCGCTTCCCTAGTCCTCAAGCTCCCTTTTGACCAAGAGAAACAAGGCAGATTTTCTAAGGCTTGGTTTAACAGTGAGATTTTATTTTTTGAATACTTGCTATATGAAATAAAGAGAGAGGAAAATGGAAATATCGAAAATTACTGTGTAATACACACAATTTCAAATGTGTTAATGCTCTAAGTGAAGGTCTTTTCTTTATTGACCTATAGACAAAATTTTAGCATGTAACAAAGCCTGTAATTGATTCGATATTTGTGGCAAGCATCATTGGCTAACTTTTACCCAGAAAACTTCAATCAAAAGAAAAACTTTACTTAAAAAATATACACAATATAACTTAAGATTATCTAGCTACAGTGGGGGCCTGGAGTTTAGATGTTGACTAGGCTTTAAGCTGTATTACCCTTCCTTCATCTGTTACCAACACAAAGGCAGAACATCTTCACTTATTCCACCAAAAAATTATGAGGTTAATTTTGTTGAGTTGAACAAGAGCATGGGTAATTTTGTAAGGTTAAATGAGTCCACATCCTCCATAAACTGAATCTTCTATTTTACATATAGCCCATTTTACTTTCTTTCACATGCAGATCATGCGTATGTCTTGTAATAAGTGAACACTTGATCCAGAAAATTCCTGGACAAAAAACGCTAAAAATGGTGTAAATAGATTAGGACCAAATCAATTTCCCCATCACATGCAACAGCCTCTTTAAATTATTCCATTTACTGTTCAGGAAGACTTAAAAGTAGTCAACAGAAAGGTCCCCAGTTTTCTGATTAGTATAGCCAAAATAATCATAAAATTAAAAAACTTTTGTTGCTTTACCACTGTTAAAAGAATCATAAGATTTTGAACTCCGTGTTTTTAATGGTGTCCTTGAAACACACCTCAAGGAAAACCAACAAAGGAGAACCTTGAGGCGGCATCTGCATGCCTGTGTCTTACGAGAGGCACCGCTTGGGTACCAATCTCTTCTTAAAACTCTTAGGCCAAATGGCATTGTTTGGCCTGGGCTTTTATAAATTTTAACAGCCCATGCCAAATGGCCTGAGTTGCTAAAATAAAGAGGAGAAACCATAAGACCAAATAGAAATTAAGAAACCATAACTAAATTCTCCAAAATCCATTCCCCTCTTTCACAGCTCCCAAACCACAACCCAGGAGCTCTAAGGTGCATCCCACTTATCATCAGAAGCTCTAAGCCCCCTTCTCAAGGTACCCAGTTATCTTTTTCTTTTGTTCCTTTTTTCTTTTCTTTTTTCAATTCTTCCCAAAAAGTAAGTTACTAGGACCTGATCCAATAATTATTTTATGTTCGAATGATGATGAAGACCATATTCCATTAGCTTAGTCATTGTTTCTTTATAGGATATCTATTAGTGTAATGATCAAGGATTAAATTCGGATATGAGAGGAACTCCATGCATACAAATATCTAATGGCAAACCAGCTATATGTAACTGAACCAAGAACTTACTCCCATGGGTCGTCACCAAGGAGAAGCACATCATTCTCCCTGTCAACGAATACAAGCTGCCAGCCTGATCTAAGACGGTCTTCCAACTTCCCCTCAATTCCGAACATCTGCCCCAGCTCTTCTCGCAGCTCATGGTAACTGCTGAACCGGGATATGTCCAGTGAGCGGCCAACCGAACCTGACTTGTAAACCTGCACTAACAACACAGTATCATCCGTCCAACAATTTTAAAAATGCAAGAAAATTGAAAGAACAAAAACACCTAATTACTTTCATCTCACACCTTGACAAATGTACAATTTGGGGTTGGTGGGTCAACTTGCCCTGCACTGTGCAACAACTCAGATGAGTCTTGCATGCAACCATACAGAGAGCTCTGAAATCCAGAGTCTCCTAATGGCATTGACATGTCAGCATCATTTGAAGAAGTGGCAAAACTGGGCGCTGTGGTGGGGAACAGAAGTCCAGATGATTCAATATTAACACCAAAGAGAGTAGGATTCTGGGAATCTGAATTACAATTCTCTTGCTCAACTGCATTGTCTTTCTCATTAAATGGTGGAAATGACATTGAGTTGGCAAAAGCATTGACCTGTGCATGTGCATACTTTGGAGCCCAAGATTGTTGAGGTAACTGCTCAGTTGGCATAGAATGACCAGCCCTGGATGAGCTTAAAAGATTTCCACTCCCTTCAGGACAAAGTGTACCAAGCATGTTCTGTCTAGGGGTAGTAGATGCTGAGAACTTTGTGTTTGAATCACTGAAGTCTGTTTTAGGAAATGATGGAGATGGCACATTCATTTGTTGACTCTGTTGGAGCTGTTCAGTTTGAACCTTGAGTGCATCATGATAGTTGTTTTGCTGTTGCTGCACCTGCTCCTCTGTTTGATTGTTAAATTGTTGCTGTAGAAGGTGCTGAGGCAGATTCTCCAGTGAAACTTGTGGTTGTGCCTGCAGAATATTATGAGGGATTGATTGCTGAATTTGCTGTTGCAACTGCAACATCGGATTGTGGCTACTCGACTGCTGAACATACTGAAAGGGCTGCTGAAAGTGCATCATATGTTGTCTTAGCTGATCTCCACTTCCTACATTCTGCAAACCAGCAGCCAACATGGCCTGGTACTGCGGATTGTGATCATTTCCAATCAATGTTGAATCCACTCTCTGTTGCATCCAAGGAAACATACCAACAGGTTGAAAGTTCATGGAGTGAAGACCTTGCTCTCCAGTTCCCCCCCGTAGCCACATTAAGCTGTTAGCTTCATCTCTATTATCTGCAGTAACAACAAAAACAAAATAGAATTTAAGCTATTTGGGCCTCTAATACACCTTTGGAGTGAGCTTTCATGGAAAAATTCTAACAACAGACAAGCTGATGACAGGGGGTAATGGAAACACCATGGTCTGCCTTTATAGTGAATTATATAGTGTTTCAATGAAATACCACAGTTTGACCAAAACCATATAAAATGGCACTACCTTGACTGAAACCATGGAAAGTGGAACTCTAAATGGGTCATGCTTATCTCATTGGAAAATGAAATGCTTGCGTCTTATGTTGGAATAAAGTGAAGCAATATGTGCCACGGCCTTCTTGCTCAATGTATTTTATATGAGAGTCAAGAGATGATGCCTAAAAACTCAACGATTCTTAACATGAGAAACAAACAGCATATTGAATGGAGAAAAATAATATGCGTGTGATTTTCAACAGCCCTAGACTTACTATCTTATTGTCTCTTCCTACTATTGTCAGTTGTATCCTGCCATTCTCAGTTTCCTCAACCTTCCTGCATGGCTGTGCCTAGGTACATTCTTGCTTACCAAAGCATTCAAATACTCGATCTTTGTTCCCTAAAGTCAGTTTTGTGCTAAAATAAAAAGATTTAGACTTAATCAAAAACCTGTCCCCAATCATTGTTGCCTCAGTGAGAGACTACAAAAGCATGGAGTAGATATGAGGATAAAGGCACCAAATAATATTATCAACACTAAACATCAGTACATGCATAAAGAAGAGTATTTTACTGAACCAGTTTTGAAATTTTAAATTAACACTTCTCCATAAAGAAATTTAATTGACCTCAACTGGGTCACACTAAGAATAAGCATATCAAGCATAAGCGTATCAAGATGAATACACTCAACCCCAAAAGCAAGAAAAAATAAATTGAAAACTGCATTTGGTTTTTCTGAAGATAAAGGCACCAAATAATCAGCACGCATATAGCTTTTACCTTGCATAGATGAGGCCCCAGGATGCCAAGGGCGTTTTAGTCGAAGGGGAAACAATGATGGGTACATGGGGAAAGTTGTCAAAGGCTCAATCTCCCATAACGATACCCTGGGCTGCCTCTCACCTGCAGTGGACTCATCCCAACCAACCTACAAATAGGAAAGAACAATATATTAAATATAAAAACTACTTTCAAGGGAGAAACAACATGGTCTGGACACATGAATCCTGTTATGGATCTACATAGTTCACCAGTCATAAAAAAAGGAACACGGTAACAACTTTTTGTTCTCTCTTTCTTTCATATCCACCTTTTCTTCTTTGATGAGTGGAAACAGGTTAATTAAAAAATTGTAGAACCATAAAGAATTCCCCTTTTTTATTGTACATTCTAGTATTGCATGAAACAGCATCCTAGACAAGTTGGTGTCATTGTATAATAAGCACAATCAGAGAAAGTAGATGGAGATTTTTTCTGTCTTTCAGAGGTCATGTTATCCTTCATCAAACAATACCAGACACTGTCCTACCTACTACATTATATAGGATTAGAAGTGGAGTCATATACAGATAATTGGAAGGAAACTTTATTGCACTACAGTAGAAAATTATGCTCTATTACCTTGACAGACCGCCAATGAGAATTTGGCCACCGAACAGATCCAGATCACTATGCCAGTTATCGTACCCATGTACCTTGACAAGAGAAGCATTGGATATGTCAATAGTGCACATCTAAGTATAACAATGCAACACGCATAAGGAACATCTATGTTTGCTGATATGAACTTGTTGCCTCAGTATTAGGTACGTTGCACGAACACTTCAATTAGCTAAAGTGTTGGAGTGTCGGACACTCAGACACAGCTTGGACACGCGTTGGACAGAGTCAACGTACTTGGACACAGTCAACCCATGGTCCAGACACGGCAAGGGCGATTTTGTATTTTTTAAAGAAAACTGGGGTCAAAACACAATTATTGAAACTTTCTGAGGGACTAATTTGAAATTTTTTAAAATAACTGGGGGGGTTTAAATTATAATTTCGAAACTCTTTTATACTTATACCAACTACTTTCTCAGCCCTTCCTCTCTCTCCCAACTTTCCCCACCTTTTTCTTCTCTTCTTTTTCTCTTAGTTTTCATTATATTTTCTTCTTTTCTTGGTACTTGAGATAAATTTATGTTTTATTTTGTGTGGTTTTAATTATTATGTGGATGAATCATGAGAAGTACATGAGTACTTTGTTTTATTTATGGTATTATAAATTGAAGTATGAACATGAACAGTTTGTTTATTTAATATATAAAAGCATTATTATAAATTTATTTATTTTTCAATTGCCGTGTTAGTGTCCTAGTTTTTATATATTTTCCGTATCCCCATATCCCGTGTCGCGTATCCGTGTCCCCGTGTCCGTGTCCGTGCAACATAGGGTAATACCCAATAAAAAAATATTGATCTTTTGGTGGTTTAATTCTAGAGAAATGTGCACCAAAATCAATAAAAACTACTTATGCTATGTGTAAGTTATAAACAAGCAATAAATGATTCTACAGTTGCAAGAAACCTATACAAATGACATAAGTGATCATTAGGTTAACAATACTAATATCGTAGTTAACCATGAAAAGCTATGATACCTTCTGACACTTGACTCTTCAGTCTCAAATAGCATCCGAAATCGCATCCCAACTGAAACACGTGTGTGAAATACTGCTTTAATGTATTTTGATAGGGGTATGACAAACTCAGATGGACTAGCCCTGGACATCATAAACATATAAGCAGAAAGGTAATACAAGCATTGCAGGAAAACAAAAATCTGGAAGACTCTTTTGCCACCTTGGATTATAAAAAACTGTAAAACAACTATTAGTTGAAGCAGCATGAGCAGCAGCAGCAAGAAGTCCAATATGCATGCTATCACTTGACAAAACAGATGACGGCATCACAGTTTGCGGTCGAGTGGCACGGCGAATACCCAAAAGAAGCTGATTTTTTTCATTCCTATTATGGGATTTACCAGAATATTAATGCACGACTTTACATGCAAATACAGAAATCACAGGAAAAAAGAAGGCGAAAGATATACCAAATAAAAAGAACAGAATCTCCTGCAACAAGTCTTTTGGCACTAACAAACACACTCCATCCTGTGGTAAGAAGATGTCGTTTGGGTTGGCCTGCAAGATGAACAAGATATAGAACAGGTCAGTTTTTCCAAGTATCTCCTTATAAGTACTAGTGGACCACTTCGGCACATATAACAGCATTATCCACTCAGCAGTGTAGCAAAATTTGTTTTTAAAGTACTTTCAGAAATAGAGATCACCAGTTTTTATTAATATTAGAAGAAGGGGATATGGATAGGGTACAACTGAGTTAAGCACGTCCATCAAGGAACAATTTGAAACAAATTGCATTTAAAACTGTTTCATATAGAATTACCAAAAGAAAAACCTTATGAACAAACAACAGTAAAATTTGGCTATGCAATCCCCTCCCAAGTGTTCATAAACTCAACTCAACCAAGCTTTAATTCCAAATAATTTGGGTCAACTACACAGATCATCTCTTACTGTTAATCCTATACAACTATATCCCCTTTTTTTCGGAAGAGAAACATAATTTTATTAAAGTAGGAATGCTAATTACAAAGAGCGGATAAGGAACCCACAATCTGGGAAGTAGCAAGTAAATACAACAAAATACAACTCTAAAAGATGGAAAAAAAAACTATATCCCTTTATCATATCTTCAACATGTTCTGCTCATGCATTTCATCCTCTTATTAGCATTATGGCACTTTGGACTTGAATCAAATTTCTCCCATAGCACTTGCTGGTCTTCACCACACGTTTGTGCCCTCACTAACATTAACCGGATTCTTATCTTATTTTATCCTTGCTCATGTTTCCACTAATCCATACCAACACCATCACCTCAGCACTTACTCTTGAGGCAAGTTTTGAGAAGAGATATTCTGCTTTATAGAGCATATCTATCTTCAATAATCCTACAAAATTGTACTTCTGACATTTTTGGTATTCTACAATCACATAACAGTGGAGGCATTGATAATGGAAAGCAAGCAAGAAGAAAAGTTGTCTATATCTTAAGCATGAGTACAAACTCATAAACTAGGTTTATTTTAACTATATCTTATTTACTATAATTAGTATTTCACTATTTATTTGGCTTTATTTTATAATATTTTGGATCTTCCCATTATATATGGAGGTTAGAACTTAGAAGTCCTGTATATTTTTTGGGCTCACATACTTTGATTTGATAAAAAGAATTGCCTTTATCCGACTTTGCCTCTCTTAGACTCCTCCTTGATCTCTTTCCATTATTTTTTCTTCTTTCCTTCGTTAAACCTCTATTCTATACTTTTTGAGAAGTACTATTTGGTATCAGAGCATTCTTGCATATCATTCTTGTCCTGGCCAACTATTAAAGCCCAAATTCAATTCATCATTTTTGCAACCATTCCAGGCATCACATATTCAACAGAACCTAGCCATGGGCCACCTCAGATCCACCACTGATGCAAACTACATGTACCACTGCCAAAATCGTGTATGTCGTACATGCCAATCTAATCATAAGTTATTTCTTTCCCAAACATAGATATCATAAGAATCAGAGCATGTAGATCTCTTGTTTCCAGGATGTGTCATCTGGAACCATTGCAGCACATGGGCCACACACCAGCAAAAGTTCCGGTGTTTGGCGTCATGCACTGCTTCCTCCACGCAACTACTCAAACAGCAAGGGCACCACTGATATCAGAAAGAGCCAAACTATCTAGCACTGTCAACACAGCAGTGATCAGTGAACTACTCATCCAAGATGAATCCAAAGATAAAGAGCAACCACAGCTCAGAAGATATGTGTTATCTAAGTGCCACAAATCTAACAGGGAGCCTGGCCGTGTGAAACATGAAAACAAAAATATAAAAAGAAAAGAAAACCAACTTATAATACTTGGAGTCAGATAACCATTAGAGCTCAAAAGCTCAAGTTGTTAAGGAATGGACCAACAATGTCTATTGAGTTAACACCTGGGACAGCCAGTCAAACATCTTCAAATAAAGCCTTCACTCACAACATACAGCCAATGTTAGCAGCACTTCCCCAAAAGGCTTCAACATGGATTACATGTTCTCTTATCTACCATAATGTTCATTACTAATTAGTAATTTACCTTGATATTGCTATAAGGAATATCTCATCCAACAACCACTGGTCAAATATCATTACCATTTATTCTCTCAATAATATTAACAACTATATCAACCTTGCTGACACTATCAAGAGATTATTAGGTTTTTAAATGTCACAAATTTATATTACTCTATTAAATGGGAGCAAAGTTCTCCTGCCACACTCTGAACCTAATTCATTGATCCGTTTGACTTTTCCCTGAATGTGTGGTCCAGATTCACAGTCTGGCAACAAACGTCTAGCAAGAAAACATTACTCATTAAGTGGAAAACGTGGCCTGTGCATAATGATTAATATCGTCAGTATGCTGGATTATCTGAAAGGTAAAGGAGATCACTCAATAAAACACTATAAACACGAATAAAATAGCAATATGTCCTCTTATTTATCTTCTTCATATGTACTTCTGCCCAAGAATAACAAATTTATTCCTCATATGTCACCAGTTCAGGTGACTAAACTCTGTCAGGGACCACACCAGGTAGATGAAATCTGACCAAAGAACGTCTCATCAACAAAATTACTGTTCCAAGATTATTCAAGACAACTTTAACCAGAGTGGTAAGTCTAGTGACCTCAACATATTCATAGGAGACTGAGCGTCCATTACATTAAACTGTCTCTTTCAAGATTTTGCTTTCCTCTGAAGCAGTTTTTTATTCATACATTATCTCATTGCTGCTTATCACAATCTCTTGTGCACGTTAGGACTTAGGACTAAAATATTCAGCGGGATTGGTGGAAGGGTAGGAGCAGGTGAAACATCCAGGAATTTATGCACATTGTTAATAAACACTTTAAGTGCTTTATGCACCATTGTTGAACATGATATGGCATGGGATGCATGTGCTGAAGGCAATACAGCAATAAAGAACTTAATGCGGTGTCCCACAGAGGTATAGAAAATTTGGCTAACATCTCATTTATGAACAAAGAATTAATCATATATACCATGCCTGTGTTATACATTGATGTGTTAAAACAGAGTCCAACAGAATCCTATAACGATACCTAGTCAAAATACAGGATGCATGACAAATAGGTGGATTAGTCCACTGGATATATGTATAACACCTGCATGTGTTATACATTGATGTTTTAAACAGAGAGAGATCCTATCCTAGGAAGAGTACCTATGCAAGAAAGGATGCATATACAAATAAGTGGATTAGTCCACGAAATAAGTATTAATACCATTAAGACAGCATGAGCAAAATTTTAAAACAAGAACCTCACAACCCAATTGATCCTGCAGCTACATGAATGATTGTAACCTAAAGTTTCTTCCATTGCGTAAATAACAGAAGATGAGAAACTACAAATATGTGCTTGTCTTGGGCACATGATGACTCTGAAAACTGTAGTTTTATGTTGCAAGTCATCAGAAGAATAGATCCTGATAGAATTGGCAGTTGAAGCATTTTGAACTTTTTCAAAATAATCCTAACTTAATGCAGAAATTATACATTACGAAAAATAGATGGAAAAGTGAAATATAAAAGCCCTAACATGCAATGCCACAAAGAAATGCTCCAGATCCTACCTCGGAAAATATGCCTAAACTTCCATTCAACATCATGGAGATCCCTGGCAATAAGTTCCTGCGCTGGTGGCTGTAGCGAGAAATCCTGCAGGATACAATAAAGGGGTTTAAATAAAAAATATCAGCAACCAAATACGGTCAAATAAAAGAATAGAACAGACAACAAGAGTTTGAGAAGGGAAATACCAGTGGAGGAAAAACTTTCTCGGCAGCACGACGAGGAACAGAGAAGCCTCCATGTGTACTTGTATCACTCGCCGTCAATGTCTTGCAAAAGTAATTTGTGGGTTGCTTGCTTGGAATTCCCAACTCCATTGGAAGAAATGTTTCTTTTTGCTCTTGCTGTGTGAGAATGTGTGTGGTTTCAACAACATTACAACTTATTATGTTAAGCTAAAACTCCAACAAATTAAACCAAAAAAAGACCAAGAAGAAAAAGAAAAGAATAATTTACTGGCGTCAAAGGCTGTAATGTCATTTGGGCATATACTTCATCTGTCTCCACATCTGCCTGAAATCCAATGCTTAATCAATTCCATTTGTGTTCCAATTTTTAACTCTTTTTTCTTTCTTTCTTCTAGAAGAAATAAACAAGTAAGAGTGACGTAGCTGAATCAAAATTCACAAAGACAAAGGGAACCCACATGCATTGTGACATTGTGCAGCTGACAGATCAACTGGGGCGGCAAGCTCGGGTAGTTTGGTATGTGGGCATCAACTTGTTTGTTAGTAGTGGCAGCAACCTGGTCACTGTGGCCCTGAGGGAAGTAAACAACACGAGTTCCAGGCGTTGGCAGGGAAACCAGAGGCCCTGCGCATGCATGCCATAGCTCCGAATTCAAGCACTTCTTTTCAGCTCCTCCGGCTGCTGTCATTTTTAAGCTCAATTTTAATTTTTTTGTTTTTATTCTCAAAAAGCAATAACAATGACAACAACAATAGTAATGATTGAGATTTGAGAAAAGTTAAACATAGAAGTCAGAAATATAATAAACAAAAGCAGAATATGAGGAAATTTTAAAATAGGGTTACCTTCATGATCCTGCTGACCCAACCCTGATGTTGAAAGCTTCATATCAATATAACTATCAATATCAACCTTAAGCCTTTCTCTATCTATATAAAAACCATAATAGAAAACCCTAATTTTACAGAACCAGCCATAACCATCAAAGAGAGAAAATGAGCTCTACTGACAACTACTGCTACTTATTGGCTTCAAGTCACCCCCTTTCTAGACCATGCTCGACAGAATTAAGATCCTTTTTCCTACTTAGTCCCAAATTGAAGCCCCAAATGGAGGAAACCCCTCCCTCCATAGAAACATCATGCTCTGCTCTAAGAGATCGCCATGGAAACAAGCAACAGCTGAAGCAGGAAGAAAGCTCTGAGAGACTACCCAAAGTGGTTGTTTTAGTAAAAAGCTTTTTCTTCCTCCTTTTCCGGTCTATCACTGTCCATTCGATTCAAACCCCAAAGTGAGAGAAAGAGAAAAGGAAAGAGAGAGAAAGAAAGAAAGAGAAGAGAGGAAGATTTTGCTTTGAAAGTTGAAACTCACAGTGAGAGAGAAGAAGAGAAAGAGAAAGAGTGATGGTCTTTACTCTTTTCCCTCTTATAAGGGTCCCGACCGAGCTGGACCTCATACTAGAAGAGAGTCTGGGAGCGTTATGGGAAAGCTCTAATCTCGGCCGTCCACGGATCCGTACTTTTTAATCTTAACCGTCCACTCTGAGACTGATGTGACAGCAGCCATGTGCCACCATACTTCAGTGGTCCTTGTCAGAGTACGGACTATGTTTTAAAGTGTTACGTAATATTTATAAAAAAAATTCCTCATCATCGTATTATTCATACTACAATAAAAAATCATCATACTAGAAAAGAAAAATGACCCATCCTACCCAACTCAAGGAAAAAAAAATGTTATGGGCGTTATATATATATTTTTTAACAAGTGATATTCTAATTGCTCTAAATATGTGAGAAAGGAAATCGACTTCGGATGCAAGAAAAACGCATATTTACTTTAAACAACTGATCTAACTCACATCAACTACATTATAACCTTTTTTGTTTGAACCTCAAGTTTGCGTGGCATTTACCCAAGCACTTTGAGTAGATATCAATTTGTGCGGCATTTATGTGATTATATCGTCTTTTTAACTCAACTCTTTTTTTATTTCTAAAATTCCCAAGTAATATTGTTTGTCCTCAGCCCAACCTGGTCTCAACCTCAGCCCAGCCCAAAACTTCAGCCCCACTAACCGTTCAAGCTATCCCACTCCCACTCTGCTTTATTTTCTCTATGTCTATCTCTTCGTATGCTCTCTGTTCCTCTCCATCTTCCAACCCACCCATCTTCTCCTTTCCTCCACGGTATCCCCAATCCCAATCTTTATCTTCTTCTCTAATCTTCTCCAATCCCCTACTAATCCCAGGTTGGTTCTAAGTTTAATTCTTGATTCATTCTTTGTACATGAAGCTCACCAGAACAATGGCATTCAAATCAGCTATAGTGCAACCGAAAAACCCACCACACTTCAACCCCACATTTTCTTGCTGCCTGAAACCATCCTTTCAGTTCAGGGAGAATCCACTGAAGGATTTTGAATTCAATATCAAAAGAAGAATTGGGGCAATAGCAGCAGTAAGTTGGGCACTAATGGCGGCGAAAGAAGCAATTTTTGTTGAAGCTGCAAATGGATTTGACTTGCAACTGGTAGCACCTGGTCAGACAATTGAAGAGGCACGGAGTGGAATCAAAGGGCATGCACAAGCTCTGTTACAAGTGAAAGAGCTGATAGATTTAGAGTCATGGAGAGAAGTACAAATAGCTCTCAGGAAGAGCTCATCGGTCTTGAAACAGGACATATATACCCTAATTCAAGCAAAACCTGCAAATGAGAGGCCTCAACTGAGAAAACTTTATTCTGACCTCTTCAACAATGTGACCAGAGTAAGTTTTTGCCATTTCCACCCAATAAACATAGGACTTGACAAAATTATTTCAATTGACTTGACCAAGTTTTTTGTGCATTGCAGCTTGATTATGCAGCTAGGGATAAAGATGCATCATATATCCGACAATGCTATGAGAACATTGTTGCCGTTCTGAATCAAATGCTATCTAGAATATAAAGTATCAAGTAATTGTTCCCTTCCTTATTTTTCTTCCCTGCAAATTATATGCATCAGAAGATGTTGTGTAGGAAATTACATGAAGCATAGCCACTTAAGGTCGTCTGTTAACAACGAGTTATTTTTCTTTATGAGTAAGCTTTTGTGTCCTTCATAGAAATTGATCAATCTGCTGAAAGCACTTGTTACAACAGGATCATTATTTTATGATGCAATCCTCTTTCATAAGGCTTCATTTGCCGAAATTGTAAAACCGTAATTCTTTTGTTGAATATGAGTTTCTCGTTCTTGGATGAATGGTTCCTGTGGGTCAGACAGACACCAGAATTGTAAGTTATAACTGAGGGTTCTGTTCTGTGCAAGTCACCGTCTTCTACATTGTAATATTTCTAGATTACCTTATATATAATTAAACTAGATCCCACATATTTTTATTTCCTCTACACCAACTGGTACTTTCTTTCCAACGTTGAAAGATATCCGAAATTTAAATCCTCCACTCTCAATAAAAATAAAAATAAAATCCTCTACGCATAGAGTCGTATATAAGAGATCAGAAAAATAGGCATGCGTGTCCTCAATTATTCTGAAAATTTCAAAGTTATAATAAGGCAGCAATTTCAACCCTGCAGCTTGTTTGCTGTCTTCTAGCTTACCAGAGAAACACACCTGTGCGTCTTCAATCTGCTGCTAGTAGTATTCTGCTCTTAATTTGTGTTGCTGTCTTCTAGCTAATTGGCGATTAAGCACTATGTAAGCATGGCGGAAATTTTCCTTACTTTTGCTGCTGAGGGAATACTGAAGAAGGTGGCTTCGCTTGCAGCTCAAGAATTCAATCTTGCCTGGGGATTCAAAGCAGAGCTGACAAGGCTCAGTGAATCTTTGAACATGATTCAAGATATCTTAAGTGATGCTGTCGAGCAACCGCAAGGTCGGGGCAAGGCGGTAGAGGAGTGGGTGAAGAAACTTAAACAGATAGCTTATGATGCTGATGATGTGTTGGATGAGTTCAAATATGAAGATCTTCGGAGTAAAGTAGGGCTCCGAAACCAAATCCACATAAAGGTATTGATCACCCTCCTATCCCAGTGCTTTTCATCTTAAAATGGCACATAAAATTAAGATCATAAATGCATCCTTGGTAAATCTGGAGAATAGAGCATTTGTTATTGGATTAGTTGCAAAAAATGTTATGGCTACAACGCAGTACGTCCCTCGTGGAATTGTAGGGGACAGAGAAACCAACTCATTCTTAGATAAAGATGAAAACATCGTTGGAAGGAAGGAGGTTGTGTCAAGTATAATTACAACCTTGATCAACTCCAAAAATCTAGAAAATGTTTCGATTATGGCCATTGTTGGAATGCCAGGCCTAGGAAAGGCAACTTTGGCTAACTCAGTTTACAATGAATTTGAGACAAAATGACACTTTGATAAGAAAATATGTCTCTGACACTTTTGACGTAAATTCTATATTGAGTCGAATGCTAGAATCCCTTAACTCAACAAGGGTTGGGATCACAAGTCATGATGCACTGCTTAAAAACCTTCAAGAAAATTTGAAAGGAAAATATATATTCTTATACTAGATGATGAGTTGCTTGACAAAACTTGATTCAGCTCAGGGAAGCAACATTATTGTCACTATACCAAATAGTTAATTCTAACCAAATAGGAATGTACTTGGAGACCAAGTATCCACCACCTGTATAAATATTCTAGTTCTATGTGAATACAAATCATCCAATTTCAAACCTAATTGAATCATGACAGTTTGTGTGAGTGTGCCTAACAAATTAACTTCATATTATTGTTCTTTCTCTGTTTTTTTTATAGCTCTGTGAGAATGCGAAGGTAAAAAGTCCCACATTAGAAAGTTGAGAAACCTAGCAAGGGCTTATAAGGAGTTGAGCTACTTCTCCCATTGCCAATTGGTTTTGGGGTGAAACCCCTTTGTTCCCTTTTCCATCTGGCTGAACTGAAGATGATGCCTTCAATTGTGGTGTCTCAACTGGAACACCAAGCTCAGCAAGCTCGCTTTAGCTGTAGGTTTGGGGGACGACGGTAACTCCATGGTTCAGATGACCTTAGGTCCAATATATTTTCAAGGTTAGCTAGAATATCTGGTGAAGCACTAGCAGTAGCTTGTGATGATACCGTAAATATATAGTCAAGGTTGCGTACGGCAATGTCCTGCAATAACAAACACAGCTTCAATAATTAAATAATTAAGTAGCATGTAAACTACAAATCTGCAAGAACTTGGATCACAAGTCCCATAAACAGAAGCATGAGACAATATTCAAGACAATAACCTGCCCTCCACTATACTTTTATCTTCCAAAAGAAGATAAAGCAGACTGTATTGGAGATATTGATAACTAAGCCACAAAAACTTACTGGAAAAAAACAAAAACAAATACACTCAAAGGCCACCCAGTATCGGCATATACCACCTTATATATTAGGCCCAAGAGTGGTGATATCCAGGTGACCCAACAACAGGAATTATATATATATATATATATATATATATATACAGAGAGCTTCCATTGAGGGATCTCTCAAATAAGTTTATTTGAGGGACACCTCTTGTAGGCCCCACTACGGATTGTATTTCACTAATCCAAACCGTCTATTTTGTAGATACTCATTCAAAGATCATCTCTACAAAAAATCACTTGAATCCGATATCATGTGACCACTCAATTGAGTTATTGAAATTTTAGTACTTTTCTTAAAGCACCGTGTTCATTGATTTTGTAAGACACAATTGGATGTCGAAACGGTTTCCGATTTGTCTAATTTTTTGTAAGGATGATCTATGAATGAATACCTAAAAAATAGATGGTTTGGATTATTGAGAAAAGAATTGTAGGGTACTCTAAAGGGCGTCCCTCAAATAAAATTATTTGAGGGATCCCTCAATAGAAGGGGACTGTATATATATATATATATATATATATATGACGTGAGGTCCAAAATCACAGATTATTATGACGTGAGGTCCAAAATTCCTGTTGTATAATAAGTTCACAACTCACCAAAACATTGGAAATACACATAGGAATGAATGATGGAACCCTATCACACCAGAATTGAGGCAAATCTGGTAAAGCCCATTCAGGTTATTTTCACTATCTTTCAGAAGTATCTGTAACAGGGCAAATCTCCATCAATCCTCTTCTTTTCAGTTTATCTTTATGCCCGTTCATGCTCGTATACATTATTCGAAGAAGCTTTTGGCATATGGCATGTATTGTGTGTGAAATGCATGAAGACAGGTATACCCGAGCGGCTATACTTGTTAAATAGAATATTTTAACAGTAAAGCCGGTCGGCTATACTTAAAAATTATAATATTAACAATTTAAAAGTATAGCCGCGCGGCTATACGTTAGGATGAGAAACATCGATAGTCATTTTCCCTCCCTCCGGAAATTGAAGATTTTAAGGTGTGATAAATTGTCAAGCCTGCCGAGTGGTCCCGTCCGCGAATTGAATATTACAGCTTGTGATGAACTATCGAGCCTACCGAGTGGGCAAGAAAACTTGACCTCTCTTCAGAAGTTGGAAATAAGACAGGGTCTGACATCCCTCCGCAAATTGGAGATTCATAGGTGTGATGGATGTTATCATTGGCAGATTCTACACCCCTCCATGTCTTGAGGAGTTGTCTATAAGCTACTGCAAAAATACTGGAGTCTGTTCCAACTTTACAGGGATGCGCATCCCTCCATGAATTGAGAGTTTTCAAATGTGAAGGATTTGTAAGCATACTGAGTGGCCTAGAATCTTGTACTTGTCTTCGTTTTCTGCGTATCCAGTTTGTCAAAATTTCAGGAATTTATTGGATGTGCTACAAAGCCCTGTATCTCTTGAGGAGTTAAGAATAACTGACTGTCCTTATCTAGAGACTATTCCCAGCTCAGACAACCTCAAATCCCTCAGTCTGTTGTGGATTGAAAAATGTAATGCATGGAAGTCGTTCGCCTCTAATAGACTGGACTCCTCCTAGTGCATGTGTGGGACCCACTTGCTGTATTAGAGAGGTGTTAACAATGTAGTAAATAAATGTGGTAAAAAAGAAGCAATATATTATACACACACTTTACAAAAGCATTTAGAAAGGTTTTAGTTGCTTACTAAGCTTTCTGTTAAAGATTGACGTGTTGCTTTATGGAGTCCTCAAAACCAATTAAGGCATGAGGTGGGATATGTTGGCATGAGGTGTAAGCACAATAGGTATTCATAAGGCTATTTGGAATGGCAGATTATTTTCAAGCCACTGAAGTAGTCTAGGAACCTATAGACTATCCTATAGACTAGTTGTGTGGCACAAAATTAAGTTTACATCTATATCTTTGCCGACTTTAACTATCTATAAATAGCACTACCTAGTATTCCTTGTTTCATAGGCATGGCCGGGACCACACTAAGGGTTCCAGTGGGCTGTAGTCAAGCGTGATTTTTTAAGGGAAAAAAAAACTTATATATTTAACTTATTTTTAATATTAGTTCAGTCAGTGGCGCTGTGCAGATTACTTTATTTTTATTTTTAACATTTAAGTAAATGGAGTAATATAAAAATAAATATTACTTAAGTTTACAATGTAAGTAAGGAAGTACCCCCTATTTGGATTCAAATAAAAATACTAGAGAATCAAATTCCCACAAAATCAAAATATGAAAAATCGGTTTTAGTTCAAAATACGATTTAGGCTAAAAATGATAGCTCATTCGCCTATGAATCATAGGTTCTTCAATTGCTTTAATTTTCCTAAAATCGTAGACAAATTGGAGAAGCTCAAAGTGTTTGGACTTGCAACTGAGAGTTATACAATAGCTTTGAATTTGAGGTAGGGGTTTTTTCTTGGGGAAGCTTTACATAAATTGATTTAATTAAATATTGTGAACACTATATTATGCTTGGTAATATTATTTGATTATTATCCTTGATATTGGGTGTTTACATGTTGTCAATTATCATTATAATTTGATTAATATTGACATGTTCATATGTTATCGGTGGTGGTTGGAATTCTTGGGTTGATAAAAAAATTATGGAAAAGAGGGTAATGGGAAGGTTCTTTTGTGTAGTTGAGTCTGACCATTGTAGGGACCAAGTTTAGGCGAGCCTGTGTGCTCAGTAGATTTGGAAATCGACGGTATAATTGTCGATTGAGTGATTTGGGCTAGGAGATCAATGGTGTAGACAAGATGACTAGCAAAAGGGGAATTATGGGATAATTGAGATGAGTGTTAGTTTATCTGAATCACAGTGGTAAAATACCTACATTATAAATCTCACTAATCACATAAGACATAGGACCCCTACTGAGCATGTAATGCTCACCTCTTATTGAATCTATTGCAGGTTTTGAATCTGAAGTTTAGTTTGTGACGAGGAAACAAGAAGAACGAGTTGTGGATAGTTTTGAATGTTTTGTTGAAAGTTTGTTATTTTCTTGTTATTTTGCTTATAAAATTACAATGTAAATTACTTTGGTTTAAATAGAAGTTTGTGTTCAATCTTCATGTTTCTTGATATTTAAATTTTTAGTTTTAATTTTTCTTTTACCTCACACTCCCAAAAAATAAATAAAATAATTGGGGTGTGACATATATATATATATAGGCGAGGCTATGTAAATATAATGCATTGCGTCATGGATGATGTTGTCTTTTAACATGTCTTGCCTCCATTGGCCGCAACATATTATATATAAGCTCACCTCCCGGTCTTCATATATAATGTGTGTGTTAATTAGCAACTACCTTGTCCTTAATGGTAGGTCAAGCTACGCAGGCACTGAAGATGAAGCAAGGATATCTGGGTATGGTATTGCCAATAACAATTACATCAATATGGTGGTGGAGTTGTCTGATCAGAGGCGTTGATGCAAGCCCACAGATCAATCTACTAAACAAGGGCTGCAGCCAATACAATGCCACAAACTTGCCTGACTTCTATACTAATCTCAATGCCACTTTCTCAGACCTCAAAACACAGCTCAACAAAAACAGCACCCACTTTGCCACGGCACAGCAGGCCAGGGGTTCGGATCCCGTCTACGCCATGGTGCAGTGCAGGAACTACCTCTCCGCGGCTGACTGCGCTGCTTGCTTCGCTGCCGCGGTGTCCCAAATTCGCAACTGCTCCGCTGCCAACGGTGCCCGTGTCATCTACGACGGTTGCTTCCTCAGGTACACCCTGGTCTCTACTACTCTTCCATGATTTAGTTTTGTATATTTATTTGTTTTCTAAACTAAATGACAACTAGATACACCCACTTGCTGGAAACAAAACACAAATGCATTAATATCTATCACGTCTTGCTATTTCTCATTCAAATTCAATTATTTCTCATTCTAATAATTGCTTAACTAAATGACATTCGTGCCCTTATTATTTTCCAAAGTTTCCATCTGCTCCACATAATAATGCCTTACCCTTTCTAGAATATTGAACTAAAAATCTATGGCTCCTCACCCTAATTGGCAGTCGGTGTCATAATTCAGAAAGTACAGAATTAGAAGAAGTCAAATATACTTGGAACATATTGCATCCTTCCTAGGGTCGTCGACGTTGTCGTGGCAGCCTAGCATCTTTCCAAGTTGCTGCCAGCCACATTTTTTATGTACAGAGACACAATATCACCAATAGAGCTAGATATTAGTGGGATTGGCCTAATCAGTAAACGGGTATGGTGATCGTTGACCAAAAACAAGTTCAATCATAACTTCATTGAATCAACACTAAGTAGTAGCTACAAAATTTGATAATTGACTTCAAAGTCGTTAACAAAAATAATAGGGACATGTTCTAACATTAATTCTCACATGATGATGTGGGTCTTATGAAATTATAAGATTATGATGGAAACTATATGTAAGAAAATTCGGAAATTAATTTACGAGGGATAGTTTTTAGTCATCAACTTTTTATAAATAGTCTTCCATCCTCCAAGACAACAATATTCATGTTACGCCTTAATTGCACATGAAATGTAGCCATTTTGCTAGTCTAGTCTAGCCTAGTCTAATCCTCCCTAACAAACGAGGCCTAAGGTTATGAATTAATGATCCTTTAAAAAATGTAAATAATATTACTGGAGAAATAATTTCGATAGCTTAGTCAAAGTTGCCGTCGATGATTATTGTCGATGAAGATTGATCAACAAATTAAGATACGGCAACCTATAGACACATAGAAAACGCTGACAATAGAAACCAAACGTACTGCCAAAGTTAGTCACTTATTTCTTTCTTTTTTAAACGATAATCCAATAAGAAAAATTTGGCAGTGGAAGAAAAATAAACATAGCGTGTTGCTAAAGTTAGTCACATCGTTGTTAACTTTTGTCTGGTTGGTTTAGGTACGAGAGCGCTGGGTTCTTTGACCAGACTTCCCTTCCTGGTAATGTAGGGCTTTGTAGCAATAAAACTGCATCACAAGCTACCGCATTTAGTGCAGCTGCTGGAAAATTGCTAGTGGATCTCCAACTTGCAACTCCCAAGATCAACGGTTTCTTTGCAGCAACTAAGAATGAAGTTGTTAGTAGTGGTAGTGGAAATGAAACAGTCTATGGTGTGGCACAATGTGCTGAGACAATCAGCAAGACTGGTTGCCAAGATTGCTTGAATGTGGCATACGCCAACCTTCAAAGCTGCCCGCCTGATACGGATGGCAGGGCCGTCGATGCCGGGTGTTTCTTGAGGTACTCTAGTACTTCTTTCTTCCCTGACAACCAGACTACGAACATAGTGTCCTTCTTAAAAACCGGTAAGAATAAACTTTTATCATGTAGTCATTAAATTTGTTCATTAAATAATGTGTCATCGTTACATGTAAACTTTTTAGAAATATATAAGCTAGCTAGGCTTTACGTGAATCCGAATTTAGATACATGAAGTATTGTTATCTACTACATCATTTGGTGAACAAATTTGATGGTCCTAACAATTTTATGCGTACGAGTAAAGTACTTTGTCTTTAATTTGGAAGTACCCGAAAGCATAATGTTTTTCATATATTATCTGGCAGGAGGCAATTCAAGAAAGAAAGCCATCATTATTGGAGTCGTAGTTGGAGGTGTAGGTCTTCTTATTCTCATTGTTGGAGTTTTACTCTATTTTAAACTTTCAAGAAAGCCCGAGGCTGCTCGTAGAGGTATTCTTCTGCCACAACCACAGAATTCGAAGTTGCATTTCCTCTTACATATATACTATTATTCAATTAGCTCCTGCTCTAACCATGTTTACGTATATATATAAACATAAAAAAATTGCTCGTACATGTCTTCAATTGTTTAAATTTACTCATTTTTAGGTGATATTTTGGGTGCAACCGAGTTGCAAGGACCAATGAATTACAAATATAAAGATTTGAAGTCAGCAACCAAAAACTTCAGTGAAGAAAACAAACTTGGAGAAGGAGGATTTGGGGACGTCTATAAGGTAAATTATATGCTAATTAAAGAGCTCTAAGATAATTTAGTTCAGTTCAGTTCAGTACGGTCGAATATGGTGTACTCCTTTTTGACATGCATAAAGTTTTGAAAAAAATGGGAAAGTTGCATTGTCAAGCTTTTGATTATCCATGGGCATATTTCATTTTATTGCTCAAAATATAATCCCTAATGTTCATTTACAACTACATGATTGGACAGGGTACTCTAAACAACGGAAAAATAGTTGCAGTTAAAAAACTAGCAATTCTCCAATCCGACAGGGCAAAGGCAAATTTCATAAACGAAGTGAAGCTGATAAGTAACGTTCATCACCGGAATCTCATTCGTCTTCTTGGATGTTGTAGCAAAGGACCAGAGTTACTTCTCATATATGAATACATGGCAAACAACAGCCTCGACAGATTCATATTTGGTAATTTTAGGCTTCTTTGTTCAGCTATACCTCTAAATGTATGCTTACATATACATTTTATTGTTTTATTTGTTCATCTAAAGATCTGTTTTTTTTCTTCTTCTTCCATGGGAAATAGGTCCAAAAAGAGGCTCTCTCAACTGGAAACAGCTAAATGACATAATCCTGGGTACAGCTAGGGGTCTTGCCTATTTACATGAGGAGTTTCATGTATGCATCATACATAGAGATATAAAAACCAGCAATATTCTTTTGGATGATAGTTTCCAGCCAAAAATTGCAGATTTTGGGCTGGCAAGGCTTCTACCAGATGATCAGACTCATCTTAGTACCAGATTTGCTGGAACATTGTAAGTTAAAGTACTTCAATTCCCACAGGCATCAACCGCTGCTGGAGATCTATATGATCATTACTCTTGTACAATGTTTATACCGATCTTTTGTTTTGACCTACTTGCGGTTCTATTCGCACTCAAAAAGTGATATGAATCTACTATATACATGGCCGGTACACTAGGGTGACTCCACTAATTTGATCTTGTGTGACACTGACAGGGGATACACAGCACCTGAATATGCAATTCATGGACAATTGTCAGAAAAGGTGGATACATATAGTTATGGTGTGGTTGTCCTTGAAATCATAAGTGGCCAAAAGAGCAGTGAAATCAAATCTGATGCTATGGGTGAATTTCTACTTGAAAAGGTAACTTCCAAACTCTATATATAATTCTTCCCTGAGATTTCTATTCTGCTTAATTACTTTAGAATTGTGACATGTTTTATTTTATTTTATTTCTTTTCACATTAATGATTAGGCATGGAAACTGTATGAGAATGGCAAGCACGTGGAGCTGGTGGATCCAAATTTGGATCCAAATGAATACAAACCAGAAGATGTAAAGAAGATTATAGAAATTGCTCTGATGTGCACTCAACCATCAGCTGCTCAAAGGCCTACAATGTCTGAAGTTATAGTTCTACTTAAAAGCACTAGCTCCTTGGAGAATAGGGCGCTCACTAGGCCTGTTTTTGTTGATTCTGATAAGAGAGTGAAGGGAGACACATCAACCTCTACTGCTTCCTCCACATCCAACGCCACCGTATCGGTTTCTCAAGTTTCAGGTCGCTAAGTGCTTAATTAAAGAAGTATATTTCAACTCTTGTACTTAAAATTTGGAAGTTTCCTTTCAATGTTTAGTTTCAAAGCAAAGACCTTTTTTTTTTATGTCTACTAGGATTGTTAACAACAGTGATTTCACACTCCTTTTTCTTTGTTTGAATTCCTCTTGGTTTTTCATGTAAAGCACAAATGCTAGTTGTATGCCCCAGAGCCAAACATTTGATGTACTTAAATCTTTAGTATTCAATAATACTGCATAACTGTTGGTATTTACATGAATGGTTCATAAAATTGAAGTGGAGAAGAAACTATCTTAAGAGTTGAGAATGAGTTTGGGTGGCTTGAGTGAAAAAACTTTATCCATCAACACAAGGAGATGGTGAAGGCATCTTATTATGGTGGGATCATTTGCATCCTCCGGAGCCTTTTTTTTTTTTTTCGAAATACGGCCAGATTTTAATCATTAAACTAAGAATGTAAACGCTAGATCTGAAAGCAGATTCAAGGATTTCCATAAAAAGCATAATCAACATTACGTAGTTACAAACATACAAGATCCATCCACAATTGTTATATATACAGCAGAATCAGAGCATCATTGTTCCCTCACAGATACACACATCACCTTAACATATGCTTTTATTCTTTTATTGAATTACACGGAGTTTCTGACTATGTTTCTTTTTCTTTTATTCTCTTATTTGTTTATGGAATTACATATATTACTTTGAAGCAGCAGACCCGGTAAAGGGTGCCTAGAATGACACTTGAATATCAAGCAATGTCATCAACTGAGAAATAAGCTCTGGTTGGCCATGCCACGCTGCTGCGGTAACCAGATTTCCATCAGTGACACAACGATCTATTGGATCCGCTTCCACAAATGTCCCCCCTGACGAAACCACACGAGCCTTAATCCCTGGGTATCCAGTACATTTCTTCCCCTGAAATATAGCCAATTGAACCAATTATATGACATGATAAAAAGTGCCTAATCGGTTAATAAGTACATTAACCACTAATCAAAAGAAACAGAAAAAAATATCATCTCCTTTGCGATTTTAAAGAGCACTCACCTCCCTCTTCCCCATAGTTATTTACAATTGAGAGGTTAATAGGTCACAACAGATCAGCTCAACAGAACCAAAATACAAAGCACTACCACTATGTTTTTTTCTTATACCTGCAGAACACCAGCAGCAACTAAAATTTCCAGGCCATGGCAGATGGATGCAACTGGTTTCCTGGCTTCCATAAATTGTTTCACTAGTACAATAACATCCTCCTTTAGTGCCAAAAACTCTGGAGCTTTACCTCCAGGGAGTACAAGAGCGTCATAACTTGAGGCATCTATGGATTCAAAGTCAGCTGTTAAAACAAAATTATGTCCCCGGATCTCACTGTAGGTTTGGCCCCCTTCAAGATCACGGATAGCAGTTGGGCAGGTATCACCGGCTTTCTTCTTGGGGCAAACCACATCAACATGGCATCCTAGAACTTTGAGGGTCTGATAAGGCACAGTTACCTCATAATCTTCCGCGTAGTTCTACAAATATTGGGAAGGGGAGCAATTAAATGATGATGATTAGTAACTAACAGTTTAATCATTGGCTATATTTTGTCCCATATTTGTCATTGCAATATAAAAGAAACAGAAAAGAAAGCTTACTCCAATGATGATGAGGACCCTTCTCTCTGAAGCACATATGTTGCCTCCTAGTGCCTTGAGAAAAAGCCCAATGAACTCAGGATTGCCATAATATGTGACCCCAGTAGTTAAATTATCATCAGCAACACACACTGACAATGTATCGGGTTCTACCCAGTGAGCACCAGCAGCAACCAATCCAGGTTTCATAGTTGAAACCGCGGTGCATTTGCGACCTTTAACAGCGCCTGCAGGTGCTAAGACCAACAGCCCATGGCAAATAGCAGCAATTGGCTTTCTGGAGTCAGAAAATTTTCTCGCCAATTCTACAACGGATGCCTTCATAGCAAGATGTTCAGGAGATCGTCCTCCTGGTATAACTAGACCATCATATTTGTCAAATTCGATGTCATCAAATGTTGCATTCAGTGTGAAATTGTGACCACGAGATTCTTTATTAGCCTGTAACCAAAAAGGTACACGAAAGAAAACCAAACACAACACACACATTAAAACAAGAGTAATGGTTAGGGGAATTCAAGCTTCTTTGTCTTGCTTGTCTCTCAAACTCAAACTCATCAGAGGTTGTTTTCCAACAACTGTGTTCAATATTAAATATATAAAACATATTCCTCTTGTTTACAAATAAAAAAGAACAGGAAAGACAGGAAAGACAGAGTTTGACCTGGTCAGTGGACTCTACTTGAATGGTTATGGCAGTGGCGCAGATATCACCAGCTTTCTTGACAGGAGAAACTGCATCAACAGAGACTCCAAATGCCTGCAGTGCTTGAAATGGGACCATTGCCTCGTAATCTTCCATGTAGTCCCCGCACAGTAACAACACCCTCCTCTGCACCTCGCCTTTCGGATTCCCCATTTCTTTTCTTATTTCCTTCTTTAGTTTCTTTCTTCTTTTTCACACAGAGAGAGTTTTCAGAGAGATTTTTCAGAGAGAAAGAGAGAGGGAGAGAGTCTGAATACAAGAAGGTAGGTTATAGCTTGAGCTGCTCCGCTTTGCTTACTTAAATACTCACAAAAGCGTTTTTGGAGGTTTGTGGAGTCAGCTCGATACGGTCGCTCGCAATTTGAGCAACACATCGCAGTCAGTTATCGTGGCATCTCTCTATTCGCCGCTTCTTTTCAGTTCGGATAACTATTCTATTAGTTTCGAGCCTATCACCGTCTCCATGTTTGATACGTTTTTTTGTTGTCTTCTTTACCGACCAAGTGAGTCTAAATTATTGAAACTTGAGTTTGTTCTCTTCACGGACCAAGTGGGTCTAAATTATTGGAGGAAGATTGAAACTTGAGTTTGTTCTCTTCACGGACCAAGTGAGTCTAAATTATTGGAGGATGATTAAAACTTGCAAAGAGGCGGATTTATTCTCTTATTGTGAATACAAATAATGGTCTAAATTATTAGGGAAGTATTCTAACTTGAGTGCAAAGAGCACAAATTTAAGTGCAAAGGAGTGGACTCACTGTCTTATTACGAGTGCAAATGATAATCTAAATTATTAGAGAAATATTTAAATTATATAGTGCAAAGAAGCGTACTCACTGTCTTATTGTGAATATTCAAATATTCGAGCTCAATGCTTCCTTTTCGATTGAAAAAAAGAAGAAGCTCAATGCTTCCAAGCCTATACTATAGAAAAGCTCTTTAGAGTCGTCATCTTCTTCTTCTTGCCTTCATTGTAGCACGTGTGTGGCCCAATAGAAAAGCTCAATGCTTCCAAGCAGGACCGGTCTTGAGATTTTGAAGGCCCTGTGCAAAACCTTAAATTGGGGCCTCACATAAGCTAACACAAACTTACACCATTATGTAATGCCATACAATAAATTTTTTTTTTTTTTCAAGTGATCAAAGTACCCCTACTCCCAAGGAAAAAATTGAAATTTCACAAAAGAATTAAATTGGATTAAATTGATTACATTGAGTCAGAGATGTTACACCTTTTGAATAATCACCATGATTGTGACGATGAGTCTTTGTCATCATAGGTCATACTCAGATATTAAATATTTTTTAACACCTAATTTATTTTGTATCAATATTCCAAGAACATCATTAATTCGATGCAATTATTTTGGTTGACTTAGTTGGATGCATTATTTTTGCGAAATTGAATATCTTAGCATAATTATTGACTAATTCATTGTGATCGGGTATTTATTATTTCCGTTTGTGGTTGTGAAAGTAGATGGGATATTGAATGTTGGTGTTGACATCGAACAAGCCTTTAACACAAGCAGATTTTGAAGTCGAGTCCTGAATAGAAGTTGAGGCCCTACAAACCAACACAACTAGAAACGTCTTTGTGTCAACAATTTGCTCACTCTGTATATATATAACATTTGTTATACATATAGAGTGCTGCTATTTCCACCCACTTGTCCTATTTTCTCACCCACTATGTAAATTTGAAAAATTAAAATCCTACTTTTCCACCCAACATTATTCCTAAAAAACCCTTTAATTATTAATTCGACCAAACACCATCAACTCCAAGTTAAAAACATAAAAATTTTAATCCAAAAAAAAAAAAAACATTTTTCATCTTCTTCATGTGTTTTCAACATCACGACCTTACCCTACCATATTAATATTCTCATAAACCCCTTAGCAGTACTGGTGGCTTCACGACCACGACACCACCACCACAACAACATACAACCAACAAGACTACAATGGATTTTTAATTGAAGTGATGTTATATGGAATAAGGACCCGTATGTGGGTTAATCAGACTAAAAAATCTTTAAAATGGAATAAAATTATAGGACAATTTGGCCTCTATTATCAACACCTACCAACCCTGACACAATATTAAAGGTGGAGTTGAGAATTTGATTTGAATTTTTTTTTAAAAACTTTTCAAATGATTGAGATGGGTAGATCAATGCTCGCTGAATTTGTTGAGGCCAGGAAGATGGAAAGAATATGGAGAGTAAAAGAAAAAATTTATTTTCTTTTTAAAATTTGTTTTATTTTTAGGGTTTTAGAAGTCATTTTACATAGGGATAAATTTGTCTTTAAATTTTTTAAAATAAGGTGGGTGGAAAAATATGAGGTGGGTGAAAATAGCTGTACTCTACATATATTATACACATGAAAAAAAATTGGGGCCCCTAAAAAATTAAGGGCCCTGTGCCGTGGCACCACTTGCACACCCTCAGGACCACCCCTGCTTCTAAGCTAATGTCCCTATACTATATTAAAGCTCTTTAGAGTCCTCATCTTCCTCTTGCCTTCATTGTAGCACGTGTGTGGCCCAATAGAAAAGCTAATGTCCCTATACTATAAGGACCATGCGGATAAATAAATGTAATGTTTATCTCTGACAGGTCATGCTTTTTGAGCCGTGATATTTTTGGAATAGCGTTCGCGTGCATTTTACCTGGACTGCCATGTTGATTTTCACCAGAGCAGCAAAGCTGCTTGCTTTGTGTTATGAGGTCTGGTTTTGTTAACAAACTATATTGCTTGACCTAGAAGAAAATGCAATATCATGTGGATCCTCATTTCGCAGTTGCATGAGGATGGTTGTGAAAATACAAGAGCTAATTCTGGACAACATGATATTTGTGGGAGCGATTTCTTCCCACGAGAATATTCAATTGAAAGATTTCTCTTTCATCTTCGCCGCCCCTTTCTCATTGCAAAATAGATCGAAACAAGAGGACCACACTCGTGAGGTGTTGGCCAAAAGCCCTCAGATGCCTAAGTTAGTTCAATTGATTCGTAGAGAAAACAATAGCTAAATAGGGTACGGAGATATATATATATGTAAGGTGAAAACCGGATGGCCGGAGCCGTGAGTGGTGGTCGGAGCCTTGTGTAAAAGGAAGAGAGAGTATGGCGGCTAAGGTTTGTGAGGGATAATTTCTGCAGAGTTTCAGTAAGAATTTAGACGTACCTAAACCCTTGTACGTAGCCATTTATTTACAGGGGCCTCAGAGGCTAGGGTTTTAGAGGAATAATTCCGCATATGGAAATGAATTATTCCTCCCTGATTTGGCGAGATTGGCTTAATTAGGGATTTGAATGTAGGAATCAAATCAATCCCAATTAAATTAGCAACTCTGGTTGGCCATGCCACGCTGCTGCGGTAACCAGATTTACATCAGTGACACAACGATCTATTGGATTCGCTTCCGCAAACGTCCCCCCTGACACAACCACATGAGCCTTAATCCCTGGGTATCCAGTAAATTTCTTCCCCTGAAATATAGCCAATTAAACCAATTATGTCATGTTAAAAAGTGCCTAATCAAGAAATAAGTACATTAACCACTAATCAAAAGAAACAGAAAAAATATTATCTCGTTTGCGATTTTAAAGAGTACTCACCTCCTTCTTCCCAATAGTTATTTACAATTGAGAGGTTAATAGGTCACAACAGATCAGCTCAACAGAACCGAAATACAAAGCACTAGATGTAACCTTTTTTACTTCCTTTTCAAGTTCAATCGATAAAGTATTTCAATCTGTTTTACTTTATCTTTAATAAGTAGCATTAAAACTGGAAGCATTATATTAATGTTTTAGTGACAAACGTTTAACCACTAAAATGCAGGTAGGATATATGTTTTTTCTTTAAGACCATACCTGCAGAACACCAGCAGCAACTAAAATTTCCAGGCCATGGCAGATGGATGCAATTGGTTTCCTGGCTTCCATAAATTGTTTCGCTAGTACAATAACATCCTCATTTAGTGACAAAACCTCTGGATCTTTTCCTCCAGGGAGTACAAGAGCGTCGTAACTTGAGGCATCTACGGATTCAAAGTCAGCTGTTAAAACAAAATTTTGTCCCTGCGTTTCACTGCAGGTTTGGGCCCCTTCAAGATCACGGATAGCAGTTGGGCAGGTATCACCGGCTTTCTTCTTGGGGCAAACCACATCAACATGGCATCCTAGAACTTTAAGGGTCTGATAAGGCACAGTTACCTCATAATCTTCCACGTAGTCCTACAAATATTACAAATATTGGGGAGGGGAGCAATTAAATGATAATGATTAGTATCTAACAGTTTGATCATTGGCTAGAAGCCTAAAACCATGAACTTGTCGTGGCGAAACTGGTAAAGCCGACTCGGGCTTTCTCCCCTTTCTCTTTTAATAATATTAAGGTTGGTTGTCACTTGAACTTGAGCATACTATTTTGTCCTATATATGTCATTGCAATATTAAAGAAAAAGAAAAGAAACCTTACTCCACAGATGATGAGGACCCTTCTCCCAGAACCAGATATGTTGCCTCCTAGTGCCTTGAGAAAAAGCCTAATGAACTCAGGATTGCCATAATACGTGACCCCAGTAACTATATTATCATCAACAACGCCCACTGACAATGTATCGGGTTCTACCCAGTGAGCACCAGCAGCAACCAATCCAGGTTTCACAGTTGGAAACGCTGTGCACTTGCGACCTTTAACAGCGCCTGCAGCTGCTAAGACCAACTGCCCATGGCAAATAGCAGCAATTGGCTTTCTGGAGTCAGAAAATTTTCTCACCAATTCTACAACCGATGCATTCATAGCAAGATGTTCAGGAGATCGTCCTCCTGGTATAAGTAGACCATCATATTCGTCAAATTCAATCTCATCAAATGTTGCATTCAGTGTGAAATTGTGACCACGAGATTCGGTATAAGCCTGTAACCCAAAAAGGTACGTACGTCCGTACAGAAAACCAAACCAAACACACACATTAAAACAGGAGTAAGGGGATACAAAATAAATAAATGAACAGGAAAGACAGAGTTTGACCCGGTCAGTGGACTCCACTTTAATGGTTATGGCTGTGGCGCAGATATCACCCGCTTTCTTGCCAGGAGAAACTGCATCAACAGAGACTCCAAATGCCTGCAGTGCTTGAAATGGGACCATTGCCTCGTAATCTTCCATGTAGTCCCCGCACAGTAACAACACCCTCCTCTGCTCCTCGCCTTTCGGATTTCCCATTTCTTTTCTTATTTCCTTCTTTAGTTTCTTTCTTGCTTTTTCTTTCTTCTTTCTTCTTTCTTCTTTTTCAGAGAGAGAGATGGTCTAATAAAGGAAGGAAGGCCTGCTTTAAATACTAATACTCACACAAGCGTTTTTGGAGGTTTGTGGAGTCAGCTAGACACGTCGCAGTTAGTTATCGTGGCATCTCTTTCTATTCCTCTCTTCTTTTCAGTTCGGATAACTATTCAATGAGTTTCGAGCCAAGTTTGATATTCTCTGTTGTCTTATAATTATTCGAGGAAGATTCAAACTTGTAATGTTTATCTCTAACAGGCATGGACAATAAATGTAATGTTTATCTCTAACAGGTATGGATAGTTTCGAATAGCGTGCGCGTTGATTGTACCTCGACTGCCATGTTGATTTTCACCAACGCAGCAAAGCTGCTTGCTTGGTGTTATGAGGTCTGGTTTTGTCAACAAACTATATTAATTGACCCAAAAGAAAATGCAATATAATGTGGATCCTCATTTCGCAGTGACAGGATGGTTGTGAAATACAGGCTAACTTTGGGCAACATGATATTCAAAAGAAAATTCAATATCTTGTCGATCCTCATTTTGCAGTTACAGGATGGTTGTGAAAGTATAAGCTAACTCTGGACAACACGATATTCAAAAGAAAATGCAATATCTTGTCGATCCTCATTTCCCAGTTGCAGGATGGTTGTGAAAGTATAAGCTAATTCTAGACAACTGATATTCATTCAGGTAAAACTTCGAGGTGTACGATGAGAGAGAGAGAAACCAAGGGGGCCGATGACTAATAAAGCATAAGTAGTATAATACAAGCTTCATCCACAACCAAACTTGCATGGAACATGGCATATACATATCGAGACCAGAATCATTTGTTCCCTCATATATACAAACGTCACCTTAACATAACACAACATACATGCCTTATTCTTTCATGAATTACATATAGTACATGCAAGCAGCTGACCCAATAAACAGCAAATGATACTCGAATATCAAGCAATGTCATCAACTGAGAAATGAACTCTGGGTTGCCCAGTCCAAATTTCCATCTGTGAAGCAATGATCTATTGGATCAGGTTCCAGCCATGTTGCTCTTGACAAAACCGCATTAAGCTTCACCGCTGGATACGCAGTACATTTCTTTCCCTAAAATGAAGCATACCACCAAAACATTGAAAATACACATAGGAATGAATGATGGAACCCTATCACACCAGAATTGTGGCAAATCTGGTGAAGCCTATTCAGGTTATTTTCACTATATATCTTTCAGAAGTATCTGTAATGGGGCAAATCTCCATCAATTCTCTTCTTTTCACTTTATCTTTATGCCCATTCATGCATGTACATATTATAGGAAGAAGTTTTTGACATATGGCATGTATTGTGTGTCAAATGTATACCGATTCATGAAGACAGGTTCAACAGCACATACACCATTTTGACCTTATTCATTTATTTTTGTTTATTCTGGGTTACTGCAATTTGAATCACATTAAAAAACAAATACTGAACAGTGATATATTCAATATTGATTGGCATCACAACTTCATATTTCTCATTGCACTACGAAGGAAAATAAAAATTACCCCACAGAGAAACAGGATCCTCCTATCTGAACCAGTTATGTTACTTCCTATAGTGCCTTCAAAAAAGACTAATGAACTCAGGAAGGCCTTCATATGTAGCCCCAGTTATTATATTACCATCAACAACACACGCCACCATGGTCACGGGCTCCACCCAATAAGCACCTGCAGGCTGCAGCAACAAGTACAGGTCTGACAGCTGGGAAGGCCGTTATATTTTAAAGGCATCGCGGCGGAGCTATACTCTATAATCAAAATAGAAAATCTAAAACGTATAGCCGTTCGGCTATACTCTATAAATATAACTCCATAAATAGAATATCATAAACATATAGCCGCGCGGCTATATGCGATAAATAGAATATTTCAAACGTATAGCCGATTGGCTGTACCCTAAAATAGAACATTTTAAAAGTATAGCCGATCGGCTGTACTCTATTAGAAGATCTTCAAAAAATACAGAAAACCCAAAAACATTTTAAAACAAAGGGGGACCAGAAAGACATATATAGCATTTGAAGATTTGTAAATTAAACACAGATAAGATTATTTTCACTTAGAGACGAAGGCACTAATGCAATTTTGTTTATTGAATATGGTGTACGCAGTGACGTTGGAGCCAAGAATTTGTTCACGCTGTCTTTTCCCCAGAACTCAAAGCTCAATACAGGTCGGTTCTCTAGCTCATAATGAATGAGCAAAGCACTCTAACAAAACTCCTAACATGTGTTCTTGTTTGAGCTTACTTTAGTCTCGCTGTCCACACAACCTAGAAACTATGACCTACGGATTGCTATTTGTCAATCTAATAGAGTGGCTCTAATCAACAGTAAAACTTAATTCATTTTGTCTATTATTAACGCTACCAACCACTGGCTGATGCAAAAACCTAAACTTGTAAACTTGACAAACTTATTTCCAGTCCCAACATATTCCAAATTTTAGAGGAGGCAGCATAATCCCATATGTGAGAATTGTAAGCACTTCAATCTTTGAGACAAATTTCTTGTTTTGGGTTTACAAATTCAAGTGAAGTAAGCATTCAATCTTCAATCCAATTGAGTGTGCTTGATTACAGAGCATGGAAAGACCAATTGACAGTGCTCAAATGATGTAATGAGGCTAAAGAATAAATTTTTATCATATAATCATTAAATATGTTCACTAAAAGATGTGTCATCGTTATATGTAAAATTTTTAGAAATATATAAACTAGCTAGGATTTACGTGAATTCGAATTTGAATACATGAAATATTATTACCTACTACATCATTTGATGAACAGATTTGATGTTCCTAACAATTCTATGCGTACTAGTAAAGTACTTTGTCTTTAATTTGGAAGTACCCGAAAGCATAATGTTTTTCATATATTATCTGGCAGGAGGCAATTCAAGAAAAAAAGCCATCATTATTGGAGTCGTAGTTGGAGGTGTAGGTCTTTTTATTCTCATTGTTGGAGTTTTTCTCTATTTTAAACTTTCAAGAAAGCCCGAGGCTGCAACAACCACAGAATTCGAAGTTGCACTTCCTCTTGCATATATACTATTACAGTCATGATTTCTTGGATTACAAGTACAAGGGTTTAAGAGATTTGTGATCACTCACCGTTGGATGTAAATTCAACGGTTCACTCACTCTTGCACTTCTTTTAAGAAATTTTTTTGAACCATTGGATTAATATCTAACGGTGGGTGACCACAATCTCTTGGACTCCTGTATTCCAAGAGATCGGATTGTATACTATAAGTCCTGATCTCTTAGACTACAAGAGTACAAGAGATTTGTGGTCACTCACCGTTGGATATAAATTCAACGGTTCACTCATTATTGCACTCCTTTTAAGAAACTTTTTTGAACCATTGGGATTAATATCCAACCGTAAGTGACCACAATCTCTTGGACTCCTGTAGTCCAAGAAATTTGTGGTCACTCACCGTTGGGATGTAAATTCAACGGTTCACTCACTCTTGCACTCCTTTTAAGAAACGTTTTTGAACCATTGGATTAATATCCAACAGTGGGTGACCACAATCTCTTGGACTCCTGTAGTCCAAGAGATCGGGACTGTATACTATTAGTCCTGATCTCTTGGACTACAAGGGTCCAAGAGATTTGTGGTCACTCACCGTTGGATGTAATTCAATTAGCTCATGCTCTAACCATGTATATATATAAACATAAAAAATTTAAAAAAATTTGGTATTAGACATAATTATCTTTACTAATTAGTATTCGAGATAAACAATATTTATGTTTTAGTTTTAATACATAGGAATTGAATTTTGTTTTGGATTTGGACAAAGAGGAGGCCCAGATTCATTAGCCCACCTTATATTAATCACTAATTTTAATTTAAAAACCTGACTCAAATTCATTGGTTTACCTTTTTTTTAAGAGTGCTACTAAACGAACCCTAACATTAACTGAGTACACCCTATGATCTAAGTACACCCTGATATTTTAATTTAAATGTAAAATTAACTAAGCACACCCTATAGAACTACCAAAAATATCTCTGGTACACCATAATATTTGTAGCATTATTTTATAGTTGATTTTTAGCTTGATTTTTTTAATAGTGTTTATAAATCTTTGACTTTTCATATGGATTTATGCTTCTACTAAAATTGTTGACACTTTTTTTGCAATTTCAAGTTCTTGCAATCACCACCTCTTTCGTTAATAATGATTTTTTTATGCATGTTTCAGTTATATACTACTATGCTACTGTGAAATTTATTTGTTCTCAACGAAGTTAAAAACAAGCTAAACAAATAGAGACACTTTCGCAAAAGACACCTCGTTTGTGATAAATTCGTTTTTGTAGTCTAAAACACATTGTTTATTGATGTCGGTGTCTTGCTTAGATACATCTTCTAGATGCTGTAAAAAAAAAAACCTCATATTTGTCATTTTTCGGTACACATGCTTTAGCCTAAACCAAAAAAAAAAATCAAAGTTAATACCTCTTTTGATGACTTCCTCAAAATATATGAAGCATCCATTCCAAAATTTCAAAAGTAACCCAACTTGCAAATCTGCATAAAAACATAAGAGAAAAACAATAAGAAAGGTGCATGAGTGGCAAACGAAAGTCACTGCAAACTTCATCAAATTGGCCCTAGTAGTACTAATTAAGATATTTTTAATCATACACGCTCACAAGCCAGAAAAACTAAGTCCTAAAAGAGGGATGAAGATGCTGCCACCACAATTTTCATTCATGTTGTTAGTGAACTAGGCAAAAGTAATATGCATAAATTCTATTTTTACAGTATATAAGTCAATTCACCATAATATTTTTTTGACAACTTATTGGATTGTCAGGAATTCAATGATCAATCAGGCCTTCACATAATCTCCACCGCTGCACTTCCTTTTGGACCTTGAGAAGAAGCAGATTTGAGCCCAAGTCTTCTTCTGCTTAGCAGGTTGTGCTTTAACTTCTCTTTTCACGACAAGCTCAATCATGTATTGAACAACAGCCTAAGATTATATTTGCTCCAAACCATTCTGACTCGCAGATCACAAAGATGAGAACCAAATAATCTCTTGAGTAGGGTTGAATACGATTAGTAGGGTGTACTTATTAAAATTATATTTGTTTCACAATTTCATATATCATTTTTGGTCATTTTATATTAGAGTAAATCAGTAATTCAATATATGCTTTTGTAGTAGGGTGTACTCAGTTAATTTTAGGGTTCGTTTAGCAGCACTCTTTTTTAATCATATCAGATCTGCTATCATCAATCCAAGATCAAGAGACCGATCTGCGATGCAATTCTCAACCATCTCCCTCCTCTACCCAACCCCCCCCCCCCAACCCCCCAAAAAAAAGGTTTGGGAAAGTCCCAAAAACTAAAAAACAGATTTCTTCAGATACAAAAAAATTTAAAAAAAGAGGAGAGGATATGAAAGACGCAGAAAATCG